>NC_133510.1:58550909-58853939 GCF_049354715.1 Callithrix jacchus | reverse complement strand
TCCTTGCCTTCTTGCTCTGGCTCTTATTCAATACTATGTTGAATAAGAATAATGAGAGAGAGCACCCTTGTCTAGTGCCCTTTTTGAAAGGCAGTGCTTCCAGTTTTTTTTTCATATAATATGATATTGGCTGTGGGTTACTCATAGATAGCTTTTATTATTTTGAGATACATTCCATCAATACCTAGCTTATTCATAGGTTTTAGCATAAAGCACTGTGGAATTTTGTTGAAGGCTTCCTCCGCATCTATTGAGATAATCATGTGGTTTTTGTCTTTGGTTCTGTTTATGTGATGGTTTGAGTTTAGAGACTTGCATATTTTGAACCAGCCTTGCATCCCTGGGATGAAGCCTACTTGATCATAATGGATAAGCTTTTTGATGCATTGTTGCGTTGAGTTTGCCAGTATTTTTTTGAAGACTTTTGCATCAATATTCATCATGGGTATTGGCCTGAAATTTTCTTTTTTAGTCATGTCTCTGACAGGTTTGTTATCAGGATAATGTTGGTCTCATAAAATAAATTAGGAAAGATTCCTTTTTTTTTGTATTGTTTGGAATAGTTTCAGAAGGAATGGTACCATCTCCTCTTTGTACATCTGGTAGAATACGGCTTTGAACCTGTCCGAACCTGGACTTTTTTTGGTTCATAGGCTATTAATTGCTGCCCCAACTTCAGACCTTGTTATTGGATTATATTATTTCATTTTTCTTTTTTTGAGACATAAAAAGTTGAGGGATTCAACTTCTTCCTGGTTTGGGCTTTGGAGGGTGTATGTGTCCAGGAATTTATCCATTTTTTTTCTAGATTTACCGGTTTGTGTGCAGAGAGTTGTTTGTAATAATCTCTGGTGGTAGTTTGTATTTCTGTGCAATTGGTAATGATATCCTCTTTATGATTTTTTTATTGACTCTATTTGATTCTTCTTTATTTTCTTTTTTAGTATTCTGGCTAATAGTCTATCTGTTTTGTTGATCTTTTAAAAAGAGGCTTTGTTCATTTCTTTTCACTCTTTTTTCTCTAATCTTGCCTTCTCATTTTATTTCATTGAGTTGATCTTCAGTCTCTAGTATTCTTTCTTCTGCTTGATAGATTCAGATATTGAAACTTGTGTATTCTTCATGATGTTCTCGTGCTGTGTTTTTCAGCCTTGTCAAGTCATTTATGCTCTTCTTTAAGCTGGTTATTCTAGTTAGCATTTTGTCTAAACTTTTTTCAATGTTCTTAGTCCTTTGCATTGGGTTAGAACATGTTCCTTTAGCTCAGAGAAGTTTATTATTATCCACCTTCATAAGCTTGCTTCTGTCAATTCCTCAAACTCATTCTCCATCCAGTTTTGTTCCCTTGCTGATGAGGAGTTGTGATCCCTTGGAGGAGGAGTGGTATTCTTGTTCTTGGTGATTTCATCCTTTTTGCACTGGTTTCTTCTTGTCTTCGTGTATTTATCTAACGTTGATGTTTTAAGTTGGTGACTTTTGGATGGGTCTCTGAGTGGACCTCCTTTCTGTTGATTTTGAGGCTATTTCCTTCTCTTTTTTAGGTTTTATTTCTAATAGTCAGGACCATCTGCTGCAGGACTGCTGGAGGTCCACTTCAGACCCTGCTTGCCAAGGAATCACCTGCAGGACTGCAAACAGCAAGTATTGCTGCTTGTTCCTTTCTCTGGTAGCTTCTTCCCAGAAGGGTACTGGCCAGATGTCAGCCAATGCTCTCCTGTGTGAGGTGTCTCTTTGGATATACAGAGGTCAGAGAGCCACTAGAGGAGGCAGTCTGTCCCTTTTCAGGGCTCAAGTCCTGTGCTGGGAGATCTGTTGCTCCCTTCAGAGCTGCTGGTCAGGGACATTTAAGTCTACTGCAGCAGAACTGACAATTGCCACTTTTCCCCGGTGCTCTGTCCCACAAAGCTGGGCCTTTATTTATCAGTCCCTGATGTACTGCTGCCTTTTTTTTCAGAGATGCCCTGAGCAGCAAGGTGGGAGTGCAGTCACAATCTGCCTGCAGAGGTAGTGCTGAGCTGCTGAGGGCTCCGCCCAGCTGCTGTGTAAACTCTCTTTTTGTTTTTGTTTACACAGGTAAGGTTAGAACTGCCTTGGTAATTCCACAGTCATGGCAGACTGCTTTGATGATGGTGGACTGCCTCGGTAATGGTGGATACCCTTCCCCAACAGGGCTTTACAATCCTGGGTAGAGCTCAGTCTGCTGTGCTGGCTGCAAAACTCTCAAGCTGTTACTGTCAGTTTGCTGGTTTTTGTGGGGGTGGATCCACCTAACCAGATCACTTGGCTCCCTGCCTTCAGCTCCCCCCCTCACCTTTTTTTTTTTTTTTCCAGGGAATGGGCTGCTTTGTCTCACAGGTGTTCCAGGTGCCAGTTAAAATGGCCGCCCAGATTTGTGCTTTAGATGTATGGCTGAAATCGCCACCGAGATTTGTGCTGAAAACCGTGGCAGCTGTTGGCCCTGTGGGAATATCCTGGTCTGTAGGCTGTAAAGACTCTGGGAGTAGCGCAGTATGTGAACTAAGTACCAGAGTGGCCAGAAAAGTCCCCATTGGCCTCCCATGTGTGTGTGGGGGGGTCCTCCACTTTGTTGCACTTCCTGGGTGAGGCAGCACCCCACCCTGTCTCACTTTGCCCTCCTTGGGCTACACTCACTGTTCAGCCATTCCCATTGAGATGAAACTATTACCTCGGTTGGTAATCTGGAGATCACTGGCCTTCTGCATTGCTCTTGCTACAAACTACACTCTAGAGCTGTTTCTATTTGGCCATCTTGGTGGAAGTTCCCTTAAGTATCCCAAAGTAATTATTTAAAGACATAATCCTAAAATATTATATTCCTTGTTTAACACCTTTTAATAGCAGGCATTTGAAGTCAGGCTCAAATAAAATTATTTTGTTATACTTTATGAGGATTTTATCTACATCTTAGATATCACATTTTTCTATACACAAGCCAGCTAGGCATTTTTTTTTTGGTAGAATATGCTGAATTTTTTTCCTTTCTAGGGTCTTCTCAAATGTCCTCTTTTGAAATTTTCTCTTACTGAAAAGATATACTTCACATTACTTTCCATGATCCTCTCACTTCAGTCTTGATTTAAAAGTCATCTCCCCAGAAATGCCTTCCCTGATACCTTATCTAAGTAAGTAGAGTCACTATGTCAGTGTTTCTCTTAACACTTATTGCAATTTTAATTATATACTTATTAATTTAACTTTTTATTATCTGTCTCTTTTGCTAGAATCCAAGTATCTTGAGGTCAGTAATAGAGTCTAACTTATTAATTAGATTAATCAGAACCTAGCACCATGCCAAATGCTTCTAAGTATTTACAAGTTATGGTACATAAATTAATTTTATTATGGAAGTTGAGATATAGATGATGATTAAATGCATTTCTTAAGATTATATAACTGATAACCAAGTACAGAGCTAAGACTCATAGTGAAATGTATCCATTTTCTTCTAAGATTCAAGAATGTGGAGGAAATATAAAAAATAATAATAATAATTTTTGCCCATAATAGATCTAGCCTTGACTAAATTACAGTTTTGGTAACTTAACACCAGATGTTAAATAACTGATCATCAAATTATCCTACACTAAATATTTTGATAATTAAGTAGTGCCTAATTATATGGGTTGCATTAATCTGTTTAGAAGAATAGGTTTTGATTCTACATTTATACTTAAGAAATACTTATTAAAAATTTACAATCTTAATATATAGGTTCAATTATATTTTTAAACACTCACTCTCAATGTTTTCTATTGTAAATTTTACATACTTTAGTAATCATCTCTGACAAATATAATGTCTAAAGTTTATTTACAACTATTTCATATTTATACTAATTATATATTTTATACTAGGTTTTATTAAATTCATATATCATTTAGAATAGGGTAGATTGTTCTACATTAAGCAGCAACATCAAAATATTAAAGGATTAATACAGCAAATGCTTATTTTCTGCCATATATGTGTCATTGGTTGCCTTAGACTTTGTTCCACATCATCTTTACTGCAGGATCCAAGCTAAATCAATAGCCTTTTTCTGGAACTTTGGTGTTTGTCATTGCAGAGGAAACCTAGAATGTGGTGAAACATGACTTGTCTTTTAGATCAAATTCTTATATTACATGTTACTTTCACTACTGTTTCATTGGGCAAAGCAAGTCATTTTATAAAGTTGGAAGTCATTGGGATAAACACAAATAATTTTCCTTGGGGGAGTGACCCTGAATGTATTAAAAAAAATCTATGATGCTTTACAGACTCATTTCCCTGACATGGATTTTTATATAATTTTTAGGCTTTTTAAATTTGACTTATCTAACATTAGCAGTTATAATTTCTCTTTTCACAAAACCTGTTTCCCCTCTTCTAAAGATACATGAAATCTCGACTGACCATGTGTAGTTTTGACTAGGTATTTTCTAGATAGTTTTTTTAAATTATACTTTACATTCTGGGGTACATGTGCAGAACATGCAGGATTGTGTCATAGGTATATATGTGCCATGGTGGTTTGCTGCATCTATCACCCTATCATCTACATTAGGTGTTTCTCCTAATGCTCTCTCTCCCCTAGCCCTCTACCCCGCAACAGGCCCCAATGTGTGATGTTCCCCTCCCTGTGTGCATGTGTTTTCATTGTTCAACATCAACTTATGAGTGAGAACATGCAGTGTTTGGTTCTCTGTTTGTGTGTCAGTTTCCTGAGAATGATGGTTTTTGAAATATAATGGTTTTGAAATCTGAGAATATACCTCTAGCTTTGATGGAGTAAAAGAAAGTATTTTCTTTTCTTTTTAGTATTGTTATTCCTTTATTTTCTTTTCCATTAACATCTTTTCTTATTATTATACTTTAAATTCTTGGTTACACGTGCAGAATGTATAGGTTTGTTACATAGATATACACGTGCCATGGTGGTTTGCTGAATCCATCACTCTGTCATCTACATTAAGTATTTCTCCTAATGCTGTTTCTCCTCTAGCCCCCCACCCACTGCTATCCCTCACCTAGGCACCACCCCCAGGCAAGCCCTGGTGAATGATGTTCCCCTCCCTATGTCCATGTGTTCTCATTGTTCAACACCCACTTGTGAGTTTGAACATGCAGTGTTTGGTTTATGTTCTTGTGTCAGTTTGTGGAGAATGATGGTTTCCAGCTTTATGTATGTCCCTGCAAATGACATGAATTCATTCTTTTGAATGCCTGAATAGTATTCCATGGTGTATATGTGCCACATTTTATTTATTCAGTCTATCATTGATGGGCATTTGGGTTGGTTCCAAGTCTTTGCTATTGTAAAGAGTGCTGCAGTAAACATACATGTGCATGTATCTTTATAGTGGAATGATTTATAATCCTTTGGGTATATACCCAGTAATGGGATTACTGGGTCAAATGATATTTCTAGTTCTAGATCCTGGAGGAAAAGCCACATGTCTCCCACAATGGTTGAATTAATTTACACTCCCACCAACAGTGTAAATGCACTCCTACTTCTTTACATCCTCTCCAGCATGTGTTGTCTCCTAATTATTTTAATGACTGCCATTCTAACTAGCATGAGATTGGATCTCATTGTGGTTTTGATTTGTATTTCTCTAATGATCAGTGATGGTGAGCTTTTTTTCATATGTTTATTGGCTGCATAAATGTCTTCTTCTGAGAAATGTCTGTTCATATCCTTTGCCCACTTTTTGATGGGGTTGTTTGTTTTTTTCTTTTAAATTTGTTTAAGTTCTTTATAGATTTCGGATATTAGCCCTTTGTCGGATGGGCAGATTGCAACATTTTTTCCCCATTCTTTTGGTTGCTGGCTAACTCTAATGATAGTTCTTTGGCTATGCAGAAGCTCTTACGTTTAATTAGATCCCATTTGTCTATTTTGTCTTTTGTTGCCATTGCTTTTGGTGTTTTAGTCATGAAGTCCTTGCCTATGCCTGTGTCCTGAATAGTATTGCCTAGGTTTTCTTAGGATTTTTATGGCGTTAGGTCTTACATTTAAATCTTTAATCCATCTGGAGTTAATTTTTGTATAAAGTGTAAGGAATGGATTCAGTTTCAGCTTTCTGCATGTGGCTAGCCAGTTTTACCAACACCATTTATTAAATAGGGAATCATTTCCCCATTCCTTGCTTTTTTTCAGGTTTATAAAAAATCTGACAGTTGAAGATGTGTGGTTTTATTTCTGAGGCCTCTGTTCTGTTCTATTGGTCTATAATCTCTGTTTTGGTACCAGTGCCATGCTTTTTTGATGACATTAGCCTTGTAATATTGTTTGAAGTCAGGTATCATGATGCCCCCAGCTTTGTTTTTTTTGTTTGTGTTTTGCTTAGGATTGTCTTGGCCATGTGGCTTTTATTTTATTTATTTTTGGTTCCATATTAAATTTAAGGGTTTTTTTTTCCAACTCCTTGAAAAAAGTTAATGGTAGTTCGATGGGGATAGCTTTGAATCTACAAATTACTTTGTACAGTTTGTCCATTTTCATGATATTGATTCTTCCTAACCATTAGCATGTAATGCTTTTCCATCTGTTTGTGTCCTCTCTTATTTCCATGAGAAGTGGTTTATAATTCTCCTTGAACAGGTTCTTCAAATGCTTTGTTAGTTGTATTCCTGGATATTTTATTCTCTTTGTAGCAATTGTGAGTGGGAGTTCACTCATGATTTGGCTTTTTCTTTGTGTGTTATTGGTATATAGGAATGCTTGTGATTTTTGCACCTTGATTTTGTATCCTGAAACTGATAAGTTGCTTGTCAGCTTAAAGAGAATTTGTGCTGAGACGATGGGGTCTTCTGGATATACAATCATGTCATCTGCAAATAGAGACAATTTGAGTTTCCATTTTTCTTTTTTTAAATTGCGTTTCAGGTTTGGGGGTACATGTGAAGAACATGCAAGATAGTTGCATAGGTACACGCGTGTCAGTGTGATTTGCTGCCTTCCTCCACTTCACCTATATCTGGCATTTCTCCCCATGCTATTTCTCCCCAACTCCCCACCCACCGCTGTCCCTCCCATATTCCCCCCAAAAGACCCCAGTGTGTAGTGCTTCCCTCCCTGTGTCCATGTGTTCTCATTGTTCATCACCCGCCTATGAGTGAGAACATGAGGTATTTCATTTTCTGTTCTTGTGTCAGTTTGCTGAGAATGATGTTCTCCAGGTTCATCCATGTCCCTACAAAGCACATGAACTCATCGTTTTTTATGGCTGCATAATATTCCATGGTGTATATGTGCCACATTTTCCCTGTCCACTCTATCATCGATGGGCATTTGGGTTGGTTCCAGATCTTTGCTATTGTGAACAGTGCTGCAATGAACATTTGTGTGCATATGTCCTTATAGTAGAATGATTTATAATCCTCTGGATATATACCCAGTAATGGGATTGCTGGGTCAAATGGAATTTCTATTTCTAGGTCCTTGAGGAATTGCCACACTGTCTTCCACAATTGAAAACCCTTTATTTCTTTTTCTTGCCTGGTTGCCTTGGCCAGAACTTCCAAAACAATGTTAAATAGGAGTGGCGAGAGAGGGTATTCTTTTCTTGAGCCGATTTTCAAAAGGAATGCTTCCAGTTTTTGTCCATTCAGTAAGATACTGGCTGTGGGTTTTTCATAAATAGCTCTTATTATTTTGAGATATGTTTTATCAAAAACTAGTTTATTGAGAATTTTTAGCATAAAGGGTGTTGAATTTTTTCAAAGGCCTTCTCTGCATCTATTGAAATAAGCATGTTTTTTGTCTTTGGTTCTGTTTATGTGATGGACTACATTTATAGATTTGCATATATTGAACCAGCCTTGCATCCCTGGGATGAAGCCTACTTGATTGTGTTAGATGAGCTTTTGGTTGTGCTGTTAAATTCAGTTTGCTGCACATTTTATTGAGAATTTTCACATCAATGTTCATCATGGATATTGTCCTGAAATTTTCTTTTTTAGTTGTGTCTCTGCCATGTTTTGGTGTCAGAATGATGTTGGTCTCATAAAATGAGTTAGGGAAGATTCCCTGTTTTTTTTTTTTTTATTGTTTGGAATAGTTTCAGAAGGAGTGGTACCATCTCGTCTTTGTACATCTGGTAGAATTCAGCTGTGAACCCATCTGGTCCTGGTGCTCCTGTATTGGGTGCATAATAAATTCATCTGGGTGCAAATAAACAGCATATGTTTGAATATTTTGTTATAATATCCAAAACTTTAAAGTTACCTTGAAATGTCTTAGATGTAGCTGAGAGACATTAAGGTCCAAAAATTCATGTTCTTTTTTTGGACTCAATGTCCCAGGAAAAATTATAATTTAAAAAGTGTCTTTTTTTCCCAGAAGTTAACCCTTTTTTTTTTCCTTGAGACATGGTCTCACTCCATTGCCTAGGCTGGAGTGCCATGGTATGATCACATCTCTAATGTACCCTTGACTACCTGGTTCAAGTGATCCTACCACATCAGCCTCCTGAGTACCTGGGACCGTCAGCATGCACCATTATGCCCAGCTAATTTTAATGTTTAGAATGGGGTCTCACTTTGTTGCCAGGCTTGTCTCAAAGTCCTGAGCTTAAGTGATCCTTCCACTTCAGCTTCCTAAAGTGTGAGATTATAGCTGTGAGCCACATCACCTGGGTGAATTAACATTCTTAATGCTTTGGAAATGCAATTCTCAGTTATACTAAAATGAAAGTAAAATTTATGGTAAGTCATCATGCTTGGTAATATGACTTCTATTTCTATCCCTGACCAAATCTCATGTCGAATTATAATCTGCATTGTTGGAGGAGGGACATGGCAGAGGTGACTAAAGCATGGGACAGACTTCCCCTGTGCTGTTCACCTGATAATGAGTATATTCTTATGAGATCTGGTTGTTTAAAAGAGCAGCAATTCCACCTTTGCTCTTTTTCTTTCTTCAGCCAGGCAAGACATGACTACTTTCCCTTTACTTTCTACCATAGTTGTAATTTTCCTGCGGCCTCACAAGCCATGCTTCTGTACAGCCTGTGGAACTATAAGCTGATTCAGCTTCTTTTATTTATAAATTGCCCAGTCTCAGGTAGTTCTTTATAGCAATGTATGAATGTACTAATGAACTTGTCCGTCTTTTTATTGTATGAGGATAAGATTTTATTTAAAAAAATTATACTTTGTTTCATTAGATTTAAAAAAGAGGGACAAAATCTATTACTTAGTGATTCCTTACTATGTACATCTGTACTATTATATATGTAATCCTTAATGTAATCTTTAATATAGATTTTAATCACTATTTTACTTTGTGTTACACATAAACACAAAGTGAACAACAACAGACCCTGGGGCCTTCTTGATGGTGGAAAGTTGAAGGAACAGAAAAATCAGAAAAAAATGCCTATTGAGTACAATGCTTACTACTTGGGTGATAAAATAGTCTGTACCCCAACCCTTGTATATATTTTGTACATATTTACCTCCTATATACAAAACCTGCATATGTGCCCCTACAGTAAAATAAAAACTAAAAAAATAAAACTTAAATAACTTAAAAAAATTGGAAAGAAAAGTCATGATATTGCTACTTCTATTAAACACCAGAGGGTTATGAAAATTAATATTGCCTTTACATTTCCTAACATAATAGATCATTTTTTAGAAATAATAAATATAAGTTCTAAAATCACTTCCAATTTCATTACTGGGTATATAAACCATTCTATTATAGGAACATATGCACACATATGTTCATAGTGGCACTGTTTGCAATACCAAAGACCTGGAAGCAACCCAAATGCCCATCGATGATAGACTGGACAAGGAAAATGTGGCACAAATACACCATGCAGCCATAAGAAATGATGAGTTCGTGTCCTTTTAGGGACATGGATGAATCTGGAAACCATCATTCTCAGCAAACTGACAGAAGAACAGAAAATCAAACACTGCATGTTCTCACTCATAGGCAGTTGTTGAACAATGAGAACACATGGACACAGGGAGGGGAGCATCACACACTGGCTGTTGGAGGGGACAAGGGAGGGACAGTTGGGGGGGTGAGTAGGGAGGTTGGGGAGGGTTAAAATGGGGAGAAATGCCAGATGTGGGTGACAGGGTGATGGAGGCAGCAAACCACATTGCCATGTGTGTACCTATGTGACAATCCTGCATGATTTGCACGTGTATCCCAGAACCTAAAGTGCAGTAAAAATAAATAAATAAAAACAACAACGAAAAGAACACAATTCTAAACATTCCTGGTTAGACCTAGTATGAATTTTAAGAAATTAACTTTCCTAAAGATTAGAGATCACCAATTAATCCACATACAGTGGTGATGTTAATATGGACTAATTTTTTTTTTTTTAAGAACCAGAGTAAGTTCAGAAACTTTTCCCAATGTTTCCAAGGTTTTTTTATGTTATCAAGATGTTGGCATAGATAATTATGAAGCCAGAAATTTGGTAGTCTAGGAAAAATTAAATTTTAGGACTGAATGGCATAGCACACTGACCGGCAAGTTGGAATCTAAGTTATATTATTGGTCAACGAATTAGTCAAAACCTGATACTGATCAACCTCTCTAAGTCTTGGGTCATAAATTGATGTAATTCACATATCCTTGCCTACAGGTAGTCTTCTTCTTCCTGGAAAACTTAAAAATGGTAAACATGGGTCATTGTGTAGACAGAGTAGTCAATCATTTCATCAACAGGAGATAATAGACATGGTGGCTAAATTGCTATCACATCCAAAGCACATGTTTTTAAATTCTACTTAATACAATTACTCGGTCCTCCAGTTGTTATCTTATTTCTTCTGGGTGTTTGACCGTGCCTTGGAGTTTTCAGCACAATTAGACATATACTATTCTTGTCAGAAACATGATTATCATGTGAAATTTTGTGTCTCAGAGTCACATGTAAGGGAAAAATCAGTGCTACATCTGGGTGCTGAGTAGCTGACCTTTTTATAATTGTTTAGGAGGGTAATTGAAAAGAAGTAATAGTCTTTATGGATTCTGAATTTGCAAACCACAAGATCCATCAAGGCTTCTGCTTGAGGAAAGCAGAACTGAAAAAGGTGTGTTAGGCATCATTTCTTATGAGTAAGTACACAGTAGTGAGAAACCCACTTTAGACCCCACTTATGGTACTTTACTTAACCTCCTTGTAATTCTTTTTCAACAGCCTTACTTCTGTCTATCCTACATAAGGCTGCCCCTTATTTTCTCCTAAGGTTGCTCCATCAGATGTGAAGTTTCTACTTCTTATTATTCACTTTTAAGACTTAAGTAGATTAAAGGGATTACTAGCTCAAATGAGATTTGTCTTAAGAAGTCAGATATATTAGTACTAGGAAATATGTGTATATAGTATACCCATATACTATAAAATATATATGTATATAGTTATATATATATATTATACAGTTTGTGTGTGATAATATGTCAATGTAAGTATGAATCCATATTTTCTTACTTTATAAAATCCAATTTATTAATCAAAGAAGGTATTCCACACAAGAACATAATTAATGATTCTCACTTCTTTTTCTCATGAAATATAATTGCAATATATTTGGTGGAAATACCCAAATTAGATCTACTCAATTACTAGTTCTCTTCACCTGGGTTGTTTGGTAAGTTGTAAACCACTGGATAAAATTTTCTTTTCTGCTTTTTATAAACAATACTATATATAATTTTCATTGTATTTTATGAACTATATGTACTAGATTGAAATATTTTCAAAATATTTGCTGTTCCTTCTATCCTGTCCTTCCCTATGATAGAATATTTATGATTTCATGGATAAATAATATTGTAAATATGATATAATAGGCATAGGCCCATTATTAGCTTTGTCTGTTAAAGTGTTGAAAGTGTTATGTGGAACTTCTGAGCATATGCCTTAATAGTCATTGCATGGCATCATCATGTCTCTTTCCCCTCAATCATGAACTTGGCAATGTTCCAGATACAGCCTGCCCCTTCAGCTTAGTTCTGTAGTAAAGTGGATATGGAGCAGAGACTTAGTAGAAGTAAATATCTGTTATTGTGTAACCCACCAAGATTTGAACATCAATTTTTTTTTTAAATCACAGCATAACTTAGCCTAAGATTTATAGAGAGATATTTTCTAAAATAAGTTAATAAAGATGTCATTGATTTGCTTCTATAATGCAAGTACACTTGTATTAAGCATACCAAAAATAAAATGATCCTGAGTTAATTCTAATGTCATGTAGTACAGTAACAGAAATTACGGTTAGACGTAAAATTGATTAACATTTAGAGCTCTAGCCTTCCATACAGTGCTATGGGAATGTCAATTTGTACAACATTTTTAAAGGTTAATTTTCTCTCTATATGTAACGTATTAAATTTCTTACAATTATATAGTAATCCTGCTTTAAAAAAATAACAAAACACACAAAACATATGCAGGGAAAGAGTCATCTTATGTAAGACTAAAAGATGATTGTAACAATCTAAATTTGAAAAGTAGAAAGTTGGTAAAAATCATTACTCATAAAGTAAAATGTTACACTGGTATTAAAATTTGATTAAGAAATAGTTAATGCCCTCAATTTTTGCATAAAAAAAGCATAACTGATTATAAACAATGTGTGCCCTAATTTTTTAATAAATTATAAACTTATATACAGGGACTGAAGGAAATGAATCACCATTTTGACAGTGGTTACTAGTGCATAGTATACATTTTACAAATTAACATATTTTACTATTAGACATGAAAAATTGTTATAAATTTCATTAAAAATAAAGTGCTAACAAAAATGAAATGAGATATGAGATTTTTATGTACATATGATTTCAATATGTACCGTTACTATGGAAAACTCTTTCCTTGGTTTTCAGAGCCCAATTTATCTATATTTGTGTATGAAGTGAAGTATTAAATGCTATTGCATCACTCTCTTCCTAATGTGATATTTTAATTTCAATTTTCTGGTGTAGAAATTAGATAATGGTGTTGTTAAATCAAGGAATTCTAATCTTTAAAGTTATATGCCAGTCTCTTAATTATATTCCTACTATCTTCTTTTCTAACTAATGTATAAATAGAGAACTCCTGGTAATTAAATATTATTTTATCATTAATTCTAACTACACTGCTGATAATTATGTCCCAATTTGATTTCCTCTAAGATATCTCACAGATCATTGACAAACAGCTGAAAAGAAAAAAAAAAAGCAGGGGATTAACACTAATTATAGCAAAGTGGTTTGCTATTAATTGACTAAAATGTAATTGGATTATGTATGTTCTTCAACAGCTACTAGAGTTTTGACTTTAATTAAATTGTCATAGTCCTCAATCAAAAATGAGTGTTTGAGCATAAACTATTTTTAAACAACAAAAATAGCAGAATATTAATCAGGGCAGCCTTTACCAATAACCTCAAGTTGAAAGCTCTATCAGACTGATTACTAACCAATTTTCCACTCTCTAAAATCATTGGAAAAAAAAGTTTTGAGTGCTAATAATCATTATAGGCACTATCAAATATTACTACTTGATAGGAAATCAATTAACATTGACTAAGAAAACTAATTCTTAAACAATTAGCAAGATTGCATGCATTAAAGAAAGCCTAGGTTTTCAATATTGCTAGAAAATTTTTAGAGCCAGAGGTTTCCAGCTAATAATCCAAAATAACATTTATCAAGTACTTCTATATCTACCATGAAAGACATTTTAAATATGTAATATTTTATGCCAACTTTATTCTATAGGTTTTCTAAAATAAAAATAAAGAATAATGAATAAAATATTACATATAAAGTAGTGCATATATATACCTATTTATATGCATATAAATATATACACACACATATGTTCTTATGTGCCTACATTCAGACCCACACATACATATAGACATATCATGTAGAATATCTGTTATGCAGCTCTGACAGCTGCTTGAAGGCTCTGAGTAAGATTACTAAAGATTTCTCAGGGAAAGACAAGCAGTTCTTTTTTGCTTTTGATATTCTAATTATGCCCTTAACAAAGCTAGTAAAAATATAAAATTCCCTCATTCAAATACATAAAAATCTCAGTGAGAACTGAAGGTTAGAAATTAAATTTTCTGACTTTAAGATTTCTTAATATACTTTATAAATTATCCTCAGAATATTCAGTTTTTAACTTCTTTTTGAGAAATGCTTAACCAAATGACCCTCAAAATGTTCTACTTCAGATTTTTAAAAAATTATTTTGGGTTGGTTTTAATTTAAACCAAAGACTTTCTGTAGCTCTTTATGAGCTTTGTGGATTTAGATTATGGGCCTTTTATGTAAATATTTTAAATATGGATTTTTATAGCTTTACTCTTACTCTATTTCAGACTACTTTTTGTATTTTATGATATTTATGTTTTTATTTTGTAAAATTTATTAAATTAACCCATATTTGTACATGTTTAAGGAGTATAGTGATGTTTCATAAATGCAATGCATAGTGATCAGATCAGTGTAGTTAGCATATCCATCATCTCAAACATTTATCATTATTTTGTGTTGATAACATTCACTATCCTCTCTTCTAGCTATTTGAAATGTATATATCATGGTTAATTATAGTAATTGAACAATATAATAGAAAATGACAATGTATTCCTCCAATCAAGCCACGCTTTGTATGCCTTAACAAATCCTTAACAAATTTCTCCTTGTCCCTTCACCATTTCCTCTACCTTTCCCAGCCTCTAGTAACCTGTTTTCTATATTTTACTTTCATGAAATCAACTTTTTAAAAAAATTTTCACATATAAGCAAGAACATGGAGTATTTAACTTTCCATTTCTGGCTTATTTCACAACTTTTCTTTTAAAATGAGAACAAACAAAATTAATAAACTACATTTCTATTTCTTAAGTGTCGTTTTATGCTATGTATATTATCTTCATTATTTCATTTACTTCTCTTTGTAATGCTATGAGAAAGTTATTTCCTTTTAAAGTGTGATAACTATAGTTTTTTAAAAAAGCAGTACTTTATTTAAGGTCACACAGTTTGTAGATGAGAATATGTCTCGAAGTCCTGATTAAGACTGCTCCAAGCCTAACATGGGCTGGGGAGTAGGTAGAGGGAAGAGGCTGGAAATCTTCTTTTCTCTAATTAGTTCCCACAGGCAGTTCCTCTACCTCAAAGCAAATCCACTGGATTGACCCTTACCACACTCTTTGATCCTAAACTTAATTTAGAAAGATTGACAGTCCTAGGTTTTAAATTAACTTGTCACATAACTTAGTATATGTAGCAGTGAAATTAATGGTTAAAAATTCAACGAATCTTAAAGGCAATTTATGTAATTTTTTTTAAAAAATGCTATCAAATGCAGAGAGATTTTTAAACACAGTAACAGAAGAGTGTCAAAAGGCATGTAACAATTTTGTGTTAGGATGAGAGAAATTGAAGTTTTTACTGGCAATTATTAAAGTTTTAGTAAATATTCAGGAAAGAAGATATTGTAAAACTGTAATCATGCCTATAAGCAGTTTTATTTATTCATTTATTCTGTAACTTTTTATTGACAAATTGCTTTGGGCAAGACAATGAGCAAAGCAAGAATAATTAAAAGGTGCTTATAAGATGACATCTAATTTAATTTATGGGTCTCACAATAAAGATGAAAAAAGATGAAAGCCACAAATCCTAGTAATATCACAAGGTAATTGCTCTAATAGTGCTAGAATCACAGGCTTATGAACCTTCAAATTCATAAAATCTAAGAAAATCAGAAAAGGTTTCACATTGTATGGATAAAAGAGCAGATGTTTATAATGTAAACAGTTATTTAAGGTGTTCAAGATTTTTCAAAAGGAAATGTAATTCTACATATACCATTATCACTTGGGTAAGAAATATCTTTTCAGTTTCATATAATTATTATTGGATGATCATGAGGAGGAAGAAGATGATGGTGATCATGATGGTGATAATAATGATGATGAGAGTATTTGTGATTATATTATGATATCTTACTATGGAATAATCAAGTTATAATTTGTTAGACATAACTGAGAGCCAACTGGAAGTTTTAATTCTTACTTTTTTTGAAAAAAGAGATTTATAATGCTGAATCTTAAAGAAAAAGTTCTGTGTATACTTTAATATCTTAGAACAAAAAGTAGTCCTTTCAATTAAAATCATTCTTCTATAGTGAGCATAAATTTCAAAAGAGATATACAAAAAGAAGTAAATTCATGTTAATCCAAAAAATATATATATCAAACTTGGGCATCAATGAAATGATGGTGATTAGGGCCAATCTACACTAATGTCAAAATGCCTACCCTAATTTATGTACTCAGTAAACTTTGTGGTACATGTGAGGAAAATTTACCTATAATTATTTTGAATAATCAATTATGGAGTTTTTAAAGGGATTTTAGGAATAATAAAACAGATGAAGGAAGTAGAGAATTTTATGTGGAAAATAACATGGGCCAGTCTTGCTTTTTCCTTAGATAGTGAGGAACATACAAATATAAAGATTTGGCTTGGTGTGGTGGCTCCAAATATAATGCCAGCATTTGGGAAGCTGAGGCAGTTGGAGTTCAGGAGTTTGAAACCAGCCTGGGCATCAAAGTGAGACCTTGTCTCTAAAAACATTTAAGTTTATAAACATAAAATGGTGAAGATGCAGTTCACACAAGGTACGTTATAAAGTACAAAAGTACAAATACTCTAGGATACTTAAGATTAAGCCATTTTAAAATCAAATTAACAGGTTATTAGAATTAAGATAAATATTAATTTAAGCCTTTTTCTAGAAAAGATGCTATGAGGCAGCTAATACTAATCTTAACAAGTTGGGGTCTTTTTTTTGAGATTTACTAATTCTTTTATATATACATTTTGTTTCACTTTAGGTCCTGGGGTACATGTGCAGAACATTCAGGATCATTGCATAGGTACATACATGGCAATGTGGTTTCCTGCCTCCATCCCACCCTTCACTTATATCTGGCATTTCTCCCCATGTTTTCCCTCCCCAACTTCCCTACCCCCCACTGTCCCTCAACAGACTCCACTGTGTGAAGCTCCTATCCCTGTGTCCATGTGTTCTCATGGTTCAACACCCACCTATGAGTGAGAACATGCGGAGTTTGATTTTCTGTTGTTGTGTTAGTTTGCTGAGAATGATGGTTTATAGATTCATCCATGTCCCTACAGAGGACATGAACTCATCTTTTTATGGCTGCATAGTATTCCATGGTATATATGTGCCATGTTTTCCTTGTGCAGTCTGTGGTCAACTAGCATTTGGGTTGGTTCCAAGTCTTTGCTATTGTAAACAGTGCTGCAATGAACATACATGGACATGTGTCTTTTTAATAGAATGATTTATAATCCTTTGGATATATTCCCAGTAACAGGATTGCTGGGTCAAATGGAATTTCTATTTCTAGTTCCTTGAGAAATTGCCACACTGTCTTCCACAATGGTTGAACTAATTTACACTCCCACCAACAGTGTAAAAGTGTTCCTGTTTATCCACATTCTCTCCCGCATCTGTTGTCTCCAGATTTTTTTTTTTTTAATTTTTTATTGGATTATAGGTTTTGGGGTACATGAGCAGAGCATGCAAGACAGTTGCGTAGGTACACAAATGGCAGTGTGCTTTCTTTTCTTCTCCCCTTCACCCACATTTGGCTTGTCTCCCCAGGCTATCCCCCCCCACCTCCCCCTCCCACTGGCCCTCCCCTTTTCCCCCCAATAGACCCCAGTGTTTAGTACTCCCCTTTCTGTGTCCATGTGTTCTCATTTTTCATCACCCACCTATGAGTGAGAATATGCGGTGTTTCATTTTCTGTTCTTGTGTCAGTTTGCTGAGGATGATGTTCTCCAGATTCATCCATGTCCCTACAAATGACACAAACTCATCATTTCTGATTGCTGCATAATATTCCATGGTGTATATGTGCCACATTTTTCCAATCCAGTCTATTATCAATGGGCATTTGGGTTGATTCCAGGTCCTTGCTATTGTAAACAGTGCTGCAATGAACATTCGTGTACATGTGTCCTTATAGCAGAACGATTTATAGTCTTTTGGATATATACCCAGTAATGGGATTGCTGGGTCAAATGGAATTTCTATTTCTAAGGCCTTGAGGAATCGCCACACCGTCTTCCACAATGGTTGAACTAATTTACACTCCCACCAACAGTGTAAAAGTGTTCCTTTTTCTCCACATCCTCTCCAGCATCTGTTGTCTCCAGATATTTTAATGATCGCCATTCTAACTGGCGTGAGATGGTATCTCAATGTGGTTTTGATTTGCATCTCTCTGATGATCAGTGACGATGAGCATTTTTTCATATGATTGTTGGCCTCATATATGTCTTCTTTCCTAAAGTATGTGTTCATATCCTTTGCCCACTTTTGAATGGGCTTGTTTGTTTTTTTCCTGTAAATCTGTTTGAGTTCTTTGTAAATTCTGGATATCAGCCCTTTGTCAGATGGGTAAACTGCAAAAATTTTTTCCCATTCTGTTGGTTGCCGATCCACTCTAGTGACTGTTTCTTTTGCCGTGCAGAAGCTGTGGAGTTTCATTAGGTCCCATTTGTCTATTTTGGCTTTTGTTGCCAATGCTTTTGGTGTTTTGTTCATGAAGTCCTTGCCTACTCCTATGTCCTGGATAGTTTTGCCTAGATTTCCTTCTAGGGTTTTTATGGTGCCAGGTCTTATGTTTAAGTCTTTAATCCATCTGGAGTTAATTTTAGTGTAAGGTGTCAGGAAGGGGTCCAGTTTCTGCTTTCTGCACATGGCTAGCCAGTTTTCCCAACACCATTTGTTAAACATGGAATCCTTTCCCCATTGCTTGTTTTTGTCAGGTTTATCAAAGATTGTATAGTTGTATGTATGCTGTGTTGCCTCCGGTGCCTCTGTTTTGTTCCATTGGTCTATATCTCTGTTTTGGTACCAGTACCATGCTGTTTTGATTACTGTAGCCTTGTAGTATAGTTTGAAATCCGGTAGTGTGATGCCCCCCACTCTGTTCTTTTTGCTTAGAATTGACTTGGCTATGCGGGCTCTCTTTTGGTTCCATATGAAGTTCATGGTGGTTTTTTCCAGTTCTGTGAAGAAAGTCAATAGTAGCTTGATGGGGATAGCGTTGATTCTGTAAATTACTTTGGGCAGTATAGCCATTTTCACGATATTAATTCTTCCTAACCATGAACATGGAATGTTTCTCCATCTGTTTGTGTCCTCTCTGATTTCGTTGAGCAGTGGTTTGTAGTTCTCCTTGAAGAGGTCTCTTACGTTCCTTGTGAGTTGTATTCCAAGGTATTTTATTCTTTTTGTAGCAATTGCGAATGGCAGTTCGCTCTTGATTTGGCTTTCTTTAAGTCTGTTATTGGTGTAGACGAATGCTTGTGATTTTTGCACATTGATTTTATATCCTGAGACTTTGCTGAAGTTGCTTATCAGTTTCAGGAGTTTTTGGGCTGAGGCAATGGGGTCTTCTAGGTATACTATCATGTCGTCTGCAAATAGAGACAATTTGGCTTCCACCTTTCCTATTTGAATACCCTTTATTTCTTTTTCTTGCCTGATTGCTCTGGCTAGAACTTCCAGTACTATATTGAATAGGAGTGGTGAAAGAGGGCATCCTTGTCTAGTGCCAGATTTCTAAGGGAATGCTTCCAGTTTTTGCCCATTCAGTATGATATTGGCTGTTGGTTTGTCATAAATAGCTTTTATTACTTTGAGATATGTTCCATCGATACCGAGTTTATTGAGGGTTTTTAGCATAAAGGGCTGTTGAATTTTGTCAAATGCCTTCTCTGCGTCAATTGAGATAATCATGTGGTTTTTGTTTTTGGTTCTGTTTATGTGGTGAATTACATTGATGGACTTGCGTATGTTGAACCAGCCTTGCATCCCCGGGATGAATCCTACTTGATCATGATGAATAAGTTTTTTGATTTGCTGTTGCAATCGGCTTGCCAATATTTTATTGAAGATTTTTGCATCTATGTTCATCATGGATATTGGCCTGAAGTTTTCTTTTCTTGTTGGTTCTCTGCTGGGTTTTGGTATCAGAATGATGTTGGTCTCATAAAATGATTTCGGAAGGATTCCCTCTTTTTGGTGTTTGAAATAGTTTTAGAAGAAATGGTGCCAGCTCTTCCTTGTGTGTCTGGTAGAATTCGGCTGTGATCCTGTCTGGACCTGGGCTTTTTTTGTGTGGTAGGCTCTTAATTGCTGCCTCAACTTCAGACCTTGTTATTGGTCTATTCATAGTTTCAGCTTCCTCCTGGTTTAGGCTTGGGAGGACACAGGAATCCAGGAATTTGTCCATTTCTTCCAGGTTTACTAGTTTATGTGCATAGAGTTGTTTGTAATATTCTCTGATAATGATTTGAATTTCTGTGGAATCTGTGGTGATTTCCCCTTTATCATTTTTTATTGCATCTATTTGGTTGTTCTCTCTTTTATTTTTAATCAATCTGGCTAGTGGTCTGTCTATTTTGTTGATCTTTTCAAAAAACCAGCTCTTGGATTTATTGATTTTTTGAAGGGTTTTTCGTGTCTCGATCTCCTTCAGCTCAGCTCTGATCTTAGTTATTTCTTGTCTTCTGCTGGGTATTGAGTTTTTTTGATCTTGCTGCGCTAGCTCTTTCAATTTTGACGATAGGGTGTCAATTTTGGATCTCTCCATTCTCCTCATATGGGCACTTATTGCTATATACTTTCCTCTAGAGACTGCTTTAAATGTGTCCCAGAGGTTCTGGCACGTTGTGTCTTTGTTCTCATTGGTTTCGAAGAACTTCTTTATTTCTGCCTTCATTTCATTGTTTACCCAGTCAACATTCAAGAGCCAGTTGTTCAGTTTCCATGAAGCTGTGCGGTTCTGGGTCTGTTTCTGAATTCTGAGTTCTAACTTGATTGCACTATGGTCTGAGAGGCTGTTTGTTATGATTTCAGTTGTTTTGCATTTGTTGAGCAGTGCTTTACTTCCAATTATGTGGTCAATTTTAGAGTAGGTGTGATGTGGTGCTGAGAAGAATGTGGATTCTGTGGATTTGGGGTGGAGAGTTCTGTAAATGTCTATCAGGTTTGCTTGCTCCAGGTCTGAGTTCAAGCCCTGGATATCCTTGTTGATTTTCTGTCTGGTTGATCTGTCTAGTATTGACAGTGGAGTGTTAAAGTCTCCCACTATTATTGTGTGGGAGTCTGAGTCCTTTTGTAAGTCATTAAGAACTTGCCTTATGTATCTGGGTGCTCCTGCATTGGGTCCATATATGTTTAGGATCGTTAGCTCTTCTTGTTGTATCGATACTTTTGCCATTATGTAATGGCCTTCTTTGTCTCCTTTGATCTTTGTTGCTTTAAAGTCTATTTTATTGGAGATAAGAATTGCAACTCCTCCTTTTTTTTGCTTTCCATTTGCTTGGTAAGTCTTCCTCCATCCCTTTATTTTGAGCCTTTGTGTATCCTTGCATGTGAGATGGGTTTCCTGGATACAGCACACTGATGGGTTTTGGCTTTTTATCCAATTTGCCAGTCTGTGTCTTTTGATTGGTGCATTTAGTCCATTTACATTTAGGGTTAATATTGTTATGTGTGAATTTGATACTGCCATTTTGATGCTAAGTGGCTGTTTTGCCTGTTAGTTGTTGTAGATTCTTCATTATGTTGATGCTCTTTAGCATTCAGTGTGATTTTGGAATGGCTGGTACTGGTTGATCCTTTCTATGTGTAGTACCTCTTTTAGTAGCTCTTGTAAAGCAGGCCTGGTGGTGACAAAATCTCTGAGTACTTGCTTGTTCGCAAAGGATTTTATTTTTCCTTCACTTCTGAAGCTCAGTTTGGCTGGATATGAAATTCTGGGTTGAAAGTTCTTTTCTTTAAGAATGTTGAATATTGGCCCCCACTCTCTTCTGGCTTGTAGTGTTTCTGCCGAGAGATCTGCTGTGAGTCTGATGGGCTTCCCTTTGTGGGTGACCCGACCTTTCTCTCTGGCTGCCCTTAGTATTCTCTCCTTTATTTCAACCCTATTGAATCTGACGATTATGTGCCTTGGGGTTGCTCTTCTTGCGGAATATCTTTGTGGTGTTCTCTGAATTTCCTGCAATTGAGTGTTGGCCTGTCTTGCTAGGTGGGGGAAATTTTCCTGAATGATGTCCTGCAGAGTATTTTCCAGCTTGGATTCATTCTCTTCGTTCCCTTCGGGTACACCTATCAAACGTAGGTTAGGTCTTTTCACATAGTCCCACATTTCTTGGAGACTTTATTCATTCCTTTTTGCGGTTTTTTCTCTAATCTTGGTTTCTCGTTTTATTTCATTGAGTTGGTCTTCGACTTCAGATATTCTTTCTTCTGCTTGGTCAATTCGGCTATTGAAACTTGTGCATGCTTCGCGAAGTTCTCGTATTGTGTTTCTCAGCTCCTTTAATTCATTCATTTTCCTCTCTAAGTTATCCATTCTTGTTATCATTTCCTCGAATCTTTTTTCAAATCTTTTCTCAAGGTTCTTAGTTTCTTTGCATTGATTTAATACATGATCTTTTAGCTCACCAAAGTTTCTCATTATCCATCTTCTGAAGTCTAATTCCGTCATTTCGTCACAGTCATTCTCCGTCCAGCTTTGCTCCCTTGCTGGTGAGGAGTTTTGGTCCTTTCTAGGAGGCAAGGTGTTCTGGTTTCGGGTGTTTTCCTCCTTTTTGCGCTGGTTTCTTCCCATCTTTGTGGATTTGTCCGCTGGTCATCTGCGTAGTTGCTGACTTTTCGATTGGGTCTCTGAGTGGACACCCTGAATGTTGATGATGAAGTATTTCTGTTGCTTGGTTTTCCTTCTACCAGTCTAGCCCCTTCGCTGTACAACTGCTGAGGTCCACTCCAGACCCTGCTTGTCTGGGGTGCACCTCTAGCAGCTGTGGCACAGCGAGGGATGCTACCAGTTTCTTTTTCTGCTATCTTTGTCCCAGGATGGTGCCTGCCTAATGTCAGTCTTTTGGATATAGAGGGGTCAGGGAGCTGCTTGAGGAGACAGTTTGTACTTTATAGGGGCTTAATTGCTGAGCTGTGAGCTCTGTTGTTCATTCAGGGCTGTTAGGCTGCTATGTTTGATTTTGCTGCAACAGAGCTCATTAAAAAAACCCTTTTTTTTCTTAAATGCTCTGTGTTGAGGGGTTTGGGCTTTATTTTTGGATGTCCGTTGAGGTCCTGCCCAGCTAGGATGCAGACTAGCCACTGTTTGCCTGCCGAGGCTCCGCCCTGCTGTTGTGAGGCTCGCCCTGGCTCCGCTGTTCTGCTGTTCTCCGCCACGCCCTTCGGCGGAGTCTCTCTGTTGTAGCGTGTTGCCTTGGCAATGGCTGGCTGCATCAGCAGTGGGCGTGTATCTCAGTAGGGACGGTTGCCTCGGCAACGGCTGGCTGAGTCAGCAATGGGCGTGTATCTCAGTTGGGGTGGGTTGCCTCGGTAATGGTGGCCGCCCCTCCCCATCGGAGCGTCTCGGGCCGTCTGCACGGGGCTTGTTTGAAATCGCGGTTTTGTTCGTCCCACTGGGCCAATCCTAACGCTCTGTTCCTGCAATCCCCTGTGCTGGCCCACTGTCCAAGTCTAGCTCAGTCTCAAGTCCAGCCCTCTCACGTCTCCGGTTGCCGGTTCAACGGGGCACCCGGACAAGTGTGCCCTGTGGAGAGCGCTGGGTAGGGCTGGCCGCTGCCACCCCGGCTGCCAGCTTCGCCAGGCGGAATATCTGCCTGGCGTCCCGCGTCTCCTCTTCACTTGGGAATTTCCCCGTTCCGTGGGCAACAAAGATCAGTCTGGAAATGCAGCTCAGACTCACCTCTCCGCAGACACAACAAGAACTCCGATCCTGGGTTGTTCTCACAGCACCATCTTGAGTCCTCCTCCGTCTCCAGATTTTTTAATGATTGTCATTCTAACTGATGTGAGATGGTATCTCAATGTGGTTTTGATTTGCGTTTCTCTAATGACCAGTATGATGAGCCTTTTTTCATATGTTTGTTGGTCTCATATATGTCTTCTTTTGAAAAGTGTCTGTTCATATCCTTTGCCCACTTTTGAATGGGTTTGTTTGTTTTTTTTTTCTTGTACATCTGCTTAAATTCTTTGTAGATTCTGGATATTAGCCCTTTGTCAGATGGGTAGATTGCAAAAATTTTTTTCCATTCTGTTGGTTGCCTGTTCAATCTAATGATTGTTTATTTTGCTGTACTGAAGGTATGGAGTTTAATTAGATCCCATTTGTCTATTTCGGCTTTTGTTGCCATTACTTTTGGTGTTTTAGCCATGCAATCCTTGCCAATGCCTGTCTTTAATGGTTTTGCCTAGGTTTTCTCTAGGGTTTTTAACAGGTTGAAGTATTTAATAAAAGTAAGTAAATGCTTTGATTCATTAACATTACCTGCATTAACTTCTGTAATAAATGACCATATGCCATGGGATTGTTATGCATAATTATTGTCCTCTGTAGGTCTGACATTTCATATTCTAAGTTACCACTTATATTTTTTGGTGAAGAATCTATTCAAATATGTTGCCCAGTTTTTATTGTGTTAATCTCCTTTTGAGTATTTGCAGTTCTTTATATAATCCTGTTCTAAGACTTTGATCACATACATGATTTGCAAATATTTTCTCTGTCTATAGATTGTCTTTTCATTGTCTTATCAGTGCTTTTTGAAGTTTGATGAAGCCCAATTTACAATGTTTGTATTTTATAAATTATGCAGTTGTTGTTAAATATTTTTAAAAAACTTTGCATAAGCTAAGGTCCTAAGGATTTTATATTATGTTTTTTTTCTAGAAGTTTTATATATTAAGTTTTAAATTTAAGTTTATGACAATTATTGAGTCAATTATGGCATATGCTGAGATATGGGTTAAAATTCAGGAGTTTTTGTTTATAGGTTGCCTTTCTTGATATAAGCACTCGACACCTAATTTTTTTTCTGTGTATCACCTTATTAGGGCACAAAACTTGTTATGAGGTATCGTCCATTTTATTAAGTTTAAAATACTTTCTAATGTCCTTTTTGACTTTTTCTTGACCCATGGATTATTTAGAAGTGTCATTTAGTTTCTGTAAGTTTGGAAGAGTTCCAAATATCTTTTTATTACTAATTTCTAAATTAAATTCCTTGGGTTTAGAGAACAAAGCATATTAATGCTTTGGGTTACTTGAGATATGTTAAATGTATTGCTTTCCTTATTTGATGTACCAGAATAAAGACTATCTTGGTAGATGATCCAATTGCATGTAAATGTGTACTTGTTGTTGCTTGGAATGTTGTATATATGTCATTTAGGTCAACATGGTTTATTCAAGTATTATTCAAGTCCATGTTCTTGCTGATTTTTGGTCTACTTGTTCTATAAGCTATTGGGGGATAGATGTTTAAATCTTCAAATATACTTATACATTTGTCTATTGCTCTTTGAAGTTTCTTGAGTTTGGCCTTCATACATGTTAAAGCTATTAAAGATAGGGACATTTAAGATTGTAAGATTGTTTAAACTCTTGATTAATTGACCATTGTATCAATATAAAGTGACCCACACATGTGAGATTATATATATATATATATATATATATATATATATATATATATATATGTGTGTGTGTGTGTGTGTGTGTGTGTATGTATTTATTATATACATCTAGTTCAAAATGCTTAGTATATATATGACATTTCACAGCAAAGTATATATGTTTATGTGTGTGTGATTTTTGTATGTACCTTGGTTCATTTGGGCTGCTGTAAAAAATATCATATACTGAGTGGCTTATGAATAACAGAAATTTGTTTCTCATAGTCTCAAATTCAGGAAGTCCAAAAATCAATGCACCAGCAGATTCAGTATCTGGTGACAGCCCCTTTCTGTCTGGTGTCAGCACCTTCGTCCTGGTGCCCCCACTTGATAGAAGTGGCAGGATGGGTCTCTGTGAGGCTTTTGTAATAGCATGAATCCCATTCATGAGGGAGTTCCTCTCTCATTACCTAGTCATCTGCCAAAAGGCCCCACTTCCTAATACTATTGCATTGGAATTAGGTTTCAATACAAACATTCAAACCATAGCAATATGTATGTAATATGTATGTATATATACTTTGCTTTGAAATTTACCTTGATAATTATAAAGCCAGTCAAGCTTTCATTAAGTGTTTAAATTTATATTGGTTGACTAGAAATGACATCATGAAGTATATTAAACGTTGTGGCTAAAAACAACAGAAATCTATTTTCTCACTTTTTAGAGACTAGAAATCAGAAAGCAGAGTGTTAGAGGGACAATGCTTCTCTGAATCCTATAGGAAATATTCCTTGCCTTGTTTGGCTTTTGGTAGCTCCAGTCATTCCTTGACTTGTGGGGATAGCATAACTCTAGCCTCTGTCCCCTTCTTCATATAGTATTTTCCCTATGTGAGAAAATAGGGAGATTGCTATGTGTAGCATTCTATAAAGACTCCACTGGAAAAAAAGGGAAAAAACTTAGAACCAATATACAAATTCAGTAAAAGTTTTAGCATACAAAAGTAAAATACACGAAAATTAGGGGAAATTCTATATACCAATAATGAACAACATTAAAGAAAAATAAAAACATACATATTGTTATGGGTTGAATGTTTAGGTTGAATACTAATCCCAATGCAATAGAATTAGGAGGAAGAGCCTTCTGTCAGGTGACTAAGTAATGAGGGAGGACCTCCCTTATAAATGGGATTCATGCTATTATAAAAAAGGTGGAGCCTCTCTTCCTCTTCTAAGAAGCATATCAGTCATATTGGATTAACACCCCTACTCCAGCCTAACCTGATCTTAACTTAAATAATTATATTCTCATTAACTTTATTTCCAAACAGGTTCACACTGTGAGTGTTAGGTATTAGAAGAAATAAAAAGGGAGCAAAGGACAGATAGGATAACTAAGAAGACCTAGATTTAGACAAAACCCTATGGATAATCACAATGAATATAAATCATAACCTATGCTAAAAACCAGAGATTAATTTGCCAACTTGGAATAAAAAGCATTATATTAACACACACACACACACACACACACACACATCTTTATGAGAAAAACAGTTTACCTCATAATTATATGGCATAATATTCTCCATCCTTTACCTCATTATCTCTATATTTAAAGTGGATTTCTTGTGGGTAGTATGTGTGCATGTGTATAGTTTACTATGAGACATATCATGGCTGGAAGTTTAATGATAGTCATAAGTTTACTCAGTTGTCTCACAGAGCTGATATTTTTCTTTATTGCATTTTAGGTTTTGGGGTACATGTGCAGATCATGCAAGATAGTTGCATAGGTACACATATGGCAGTGTGTTTTGCTGCCGTCTTCCTCTTCACCCACATTTGGCATTTCTCCCCAGGCTATCCCTCCCCCCCCACTGTCCCTCCCCTATTCCCCCCAGTAGACCCCAGTGTGCAGTGCTACCTTCCACCTTCCCTGTGTCCATGTGTTCTCATTTTTCATCACCCACCTATGAGCGAGAATATGCGGTGTTTCATTTTCTGTTCTTGTGTCAGTTTGCTGATAATGATGTTCTCCAAATTCATCCATGGCCCTACAAAGGACACAAACTCATCCTTTTCGATTGCTGTCACTTAGCAATTTGATTCAACCTAGCCCATGGATTTTTCAGGAAACAAGCCACCTCAGAACAGATGCAACCCTAAGAAATGCTAAACCAAATCTTAACCCTTACAAGAATAGCTTAAACTCCCTTTGTTAAAAAAAAATTACCTGCTAACTGACCAGGACTAAACATAGATATAAGAAAGAAGAAAGTCTCCCAAACTCTGAAAATAGTCACCAAAAACAGGTCTTGTCTGCCAGTGAGTTGCCCTGTCTCTATCTGTCCCATTACAGTGGCTTGCTCACACTTTCTACCTGACAAAATTGCTGCCACAATTAACTGAGTATGAGAAGATGCCTAAGACTCATCTGTGATGTGAATTGGACTAAAAGAAGTTGCTTCTGGGTAAGCTGGTTAATGTTTTGGGAGACCATCCAGGACCCCCAAACATGACCGCGTGTGTGTGTGTGTGTGTGTGTAATGCTTTTTATTTCCAGTTGGCAAATCAATCAATCAATATCTAGTTTTTAGCATACGCTGTGATTTATATTTATTGGGATTATCCATACGCTTTTGTCTAAATCCAAGTCTTCCTATTTTTCCTATCTGTTCTTTGCTCCCGTTTTATTTCTTCTACCTTTCTGTATGTTAATTGAATTTATTTATGATTGTATATTTTTAGATTTATTGTGGTAAAAATGACACAAAATTTACCATCTTAACCATTTCTGAGTGGACAATATTGTAGTGTCAACCATCTGCACATTGTTGTGCAACACATGCGTAATTTTGCAATATTTAAACTCTATGGGAACTTGAACAACAGTTTCCAATTTTCCTGCCAATAGCCCTTGACAACCACTATTGTGCTTTCAGTTTGTAAGAGTTTGTATTTATATTTTTATATAAGTGGAATCCTGCTGTATTCATCTTTTAGTGACAAATATTTATTTATTTTCTTATTTATTTCTTCTCTAATCTTTATTATTTCCTTCCCCTGCTAACTCTAGATTCAGTTTTTTTCTCCTAGTTTCTTGAGGAACAAGGGTTGTTGATTTGAGGTTTTTCTTCATTTTAAATGTGGACATTTACTGATACAAACTTCCTTTTTGGTACTACTTTTGCTGAATATCAAAAGCTTGGGTATGTTGCATTTGCATTTTAATTTTTTCAAGATATTTTCTATTTTCCCTTTGCATTTCTTCTTTTACCCATTGGTTGTTCAAATGTGTTGTTAATTTAATGTATTTCTTGAGTTTCTCAGTTTTTCTTTAGCTGCCGATTTATAGTTTCATTCTATTGGGTTAAAGATGATTCTCGTTATACTTGGTATAATTTCAATCTTCTTGAATTTGTTAAGACTTCTCTTGTAAGGTGAGGTGTGCTCTATCTCAGAGAATGTCCCATATGTACTTGAGAAGAATGTGTATTCTGCTGTTTTACATTGGGGTATTCCTTACATGTCCTTAGGTCCAATAGGTGTATAGTAATGTTCAAGTCCTAGTATTCTTACTGATATTCTCTCTGTTGTTCTATCTACTACTGAAAATGGAATGTTGAAATATCCTACTATTATTTAGTTGTCATTTATTCACCCTTTCAATTCTGTCATTGTTTACTTTACATATCGAGTGCTCAACTGTTAGGTCATGTGTATTTAATAATTCTTACATGTTTCTGGTGAATTGAGCCTTTATTAGTACACAATGTGCTTGTTTTTGTCTCTTATGACAGTTTTTGACTTAAAATATGTATTGATTAGTGTAAATATGACCATACTTGCTCTGTTTTGGTTACCATTTGCATGGAATACTTTTTTTTCTTTATTTTGCATTTAGTCCACATATGCCTTTATATCAGAAGTGAATTTCTTGTAGACAACATATTGTCATGAATATTTGACCACTTGAAGTTATTGTACATATCGCTGAAGCTCTGTTAATTTTTCTTTAAAAAATTGTCATTCCCTCTCTTTCTCTTATTTATTGTCAGTATTGTTGATTGATGTATTTTAAATATCAGTAATAATATTTTATTCTGCAGTGCCTAATTTCTCAATCTTATCCAGTATATTTTTCATTATATATTGTGGTTTTAATATATAGAAATTAGATTTGGATTTTTTTTTATCTTCTATATCTTCACATATTCAAAATATACTCTTGTTTCTTGAACACATGGAATAAACATATAACTATTTTAGTGGTTTTATCTAAAATTCTGTCATATGTATCATTTCTTGATCAGTTTCAATGATTGTTTTTTCTCTTCATTATGAAATTATGAGATTTTTACTTTCTAGCTGGTGGAAACTGGTAGTATTCCTATTTATCTGTGACTCTGTTTCTTCTAATTTAAAAGTATATATATATTTTCTTATCTCTAATAGTTTTCTCAGATCCATGCACTGAACAGTATTCAACCAGTTCCTTGAGAAGAACACTTTTAAGATCTATAAATTTTTCTCTATGTAGTTCTTCCTTATCTAATTCCCTGTCCTGCAAAAACCTCTTCCTTTTCGCTGAAATGGAACACTATTTCTATGGTCCCATGTTTTTTGCTGTACAAATACCTGAAGAGATAATCTAGAACAAAAGCTAATAGAATGTATTTCAAAATATGGCATTTCCAGGGAGAATTGTCTCCTAATAAATCTTATCTACCTTTTTACATCTGGCCATCATTATGGGTAAGGCTATTGTTGTCTCTTACATAGTTTGCCCTAACAGCCTTGCAAATTATCTCTACATTTATATAACCACATTCAGTCATTTGTGCATACAGAAGCTAGCATGAACTTCTTAAAATGTGGCTTCATATTTTTTCTAACTTTCTGGTATTCCAAGTGTGCTTAAAATTGATGACCTTACTATGTATTATGAGATTCTTTATGAGAGAAAACTCATACACTTTCCAGATCTATTCTTTCTCATTTTGTATTTCTTTTTGCTTTTTAATCACACTGACTTTAAGAATAGCTCTGTGGCCAGGCACAGTGGCTCATGCCTGTCATTCTAGACTTTGGGAGGCCTAAGCAGGTAGATCACTTAAGGTCAGGTGTTCAATTCCAGCCTGGCCCACATGGCAAAGTTTTGTCTCTACTGAAAATACAAAAATTAGCCAGGTGTGGTGGTATGAACCTGTAATCCCAGCTACTCTGGAGGCTGAGAAAGGAGAATTGCCTGAACCCAGGAGGCAGAGTTTGCAGTGACCTGAGAATGTGCCACTGTACTCTAGCCTGGGTGACAGAGCAAGACTCCATCTCAAATCCCAAAAAAAATCTCCTCATATTCCAAGTTGTTCTCACATTATGGGCTTCTTATATTTGGTTTTCTCTATCTACAGTGCTCTTTTCTTTTTACATGACTACATCCTTCACATCATTTAGATCTCTAGTTAAATATTATCTTCCAAAAAAAAATCAAGTTGTCTACTACATTTCTATAGTCAACACTACCATGGTATTCTGAATTTCAGCCCTCTGTTTCCATCACTGCAAATATTTACTTATTTACTTCTATGTTACCTATTTCTACCAATAAACTATAAGCATGTAAAAAAATTCATGCCCATATTCTTCAGAGCTTATCAGAGGGTCAGTAACAATGGTGTCTATTATTTTGTTAATATATTGGTAATTATTGAGATTTTTAACTTATATTGTTCCCAAGATTGTACTGTTGAAGCTTATAGGCTATATTTTTTCCATCTTAGTCTCAACTATTGTCTGATTTGAAGTATTATGTTTGGTGTCTTATTTTGAATATAAGATATAGTCACTTATTCTGATCTGGGCCCTGCAGATACAACATGGAGCTAAAAAGGAAATATTTCTTCTTTTTTTGAATGTACTTCTTAGTGGTAAAGAAAACAGATTGTGAACAAACAGACACACAACTATTTGATTCTTAGGCTGATGATAAATGTTATTAATGTTTCTTCAAAGTAGGATTCAATGTGGAGACAGTGTATGATGATGTGGGTGAAGGTGGTTGATATTTCATTAGAGTGGCCAAGTGATTATTTGGTTGTATCGCCACCCAAATCTCATCTCAAATTGTAGTTCCCCTAATCCCACGTGTACTGAGAGAGACTAGAGGAGATAATTGAAACATGGGGTTGGATTTCCCCTTACTTTTCTTGTGAAACTGAATTTGCACTCATGAGATCCAATGGTATAATACGGGACTTCCCCCTTTGCTGGATACTCGTTCTTCTCCTTCCTGCTACCATGTGAAAAAGGACATGTTTGCTTCCCATTCTGCCATGATTGTAGCTTTCTGTGGTCTCCTCAGCCCTGCCAATCCGTGAGTCAATGAAAGCTCTTTCCTTTATACATTTTTCAGTCTTGGGTATGTCCTTATAGCAGTGGGAGAATTGACTCATACAGTAAATTGGTGCTGCAAAGAGTTGGGTGCTGCTAGAAAGGTACCCAAAATGTGGAAGCCACTTTGGAACTGGGTACCCAAAAATGCAGAATTAACTTTGGAACAGGGCCCCTTTGCTGTGTACAGCCCCAGGACTGTGTCCCAGTTGCTCCAGCCCTGGCTAAAAGGAGGCAAGTTACAGCTCAGGATATTGGTTCAGAGTATGTAAGCCCTAAGTCTTGGTGGATTACATGTGTTGTTGGGACTGTGGGTGCACAGAAGTCAAGAATTGAGGTTTGGAAACTTTCATCTAGATTCGAGAGGATGTATGGAATTGCCTGTATGTCCAGGCAGAAGTTTGCTGCAGGGGCAGAGCCCTCATATAGAACCTCTGCTAGGTAGGGCACTGCAGAAAGGAAGTGTGGAAATGTCACTCCCACACAGTGTCCCCACTGGGGCACTGCCTAGTAGACATGTGAAAAGAGAGCCAGCATTCTCCAGACTCCAGAATGGTAGACCCACCAACAACTTGCACTATGCTCCTGGAAAAGCCACAGACACTCAATGTCAGCCTGTGAAAGCAGCTGGGAAGGGAGCTGTTCTCTGCAAAGCCATAAGGGTGGAGCTGTCCAAGACCCTGGGAGCTAACCTCCTGCATCAGTGTGACCTGCCTGTGAGATATGGAGTCAAAGGGTATCATTTCGGAATCTTGAGGTTTAATGACTTTCATATTGGGTTTTGAACTCGAAGGGCCTGTAGCTTCCTTGTTTTGGCCAATTTCTCTCATTTGGAATGGGTGTATTTAGCCAATGTCTGTACCTACTTGTACCTAAGAAGTAATTAAATTGCTTTTGATTTTACAGGCTCCCAGGTGGAAGGGACTGGACTTGTCTCAGATGAGACTTTGTACTTGAACTTTTGAGTTAAGATTTTGGGGGACTTCTTAAGGGTATAATTTTGTTTTACATTTTGAGGACATGAGATTTGAGAGGGGCCATAGGTAGAATGATATGATCTGGCTTTGTCCTTATCCAAATCTCATCTTGAAATGTAGTTCCCATAATCCCACATGGCATGGGAGGGACCAGGTAGAGATAATTGAATCATGGGTCAGTTTTAACCAACCTCTTCTCATGTGAGAAGAAAAACAGTTAATTCTCCTGAGATCTGATCGTTTTATTAGTGACTTTCCCCTTCACTGGGCACTCATTCTTCTTCCTGTGGCCATATAAAGAAGTATTTGTTTGCTTACCCTTCCATCATGATTGTAAATCTCCCGAGGTCTCCTCAATCCTGTAGAACTGTGAGTCAATAAACCTCTTTCCTTGGGCATATGGGTTGGTTCCAGGTCTTTGCTATTGTAAACAGTGCTGCAATGAACATTCGTGTGTATGTGTCCTTATAGTAGAACGGTTTATCGTCCTTTGGATATATATCCAGTAATGGGATTGCTGGGTGAAATGGAATTTCTATTTCTAAGGCCTTGAGGAATCACCACAGTGTCTTCCACAATGGTTGAACTAATTTACACTCCCACCAGCAGTGTACCTATGCAACTATCTTGCATGTTCTGCACATGTACCCCAAAACCTAAAATGCAATAAAAAAACAACCTCTTTCCTTTATAAATTACCAAATCTCAGGTATATCATGATTGCAGTAGGAGAACAAACTAATACACCAAGTAAAGTTTTATGAATAAAATAGCATTAAGTAAAGCCATGAAATTATGTGTATGGGGTAAAAAGACAGGACGTGAGCCATACTTTTATCTATACCAGAATTCAGCAAATGATTTTAATAATAAGCCAGGTAGTAAATATTTTATGTGTAATAACTGTAAAGTCTTGGTCACAGTTATTCAATACTACCATTGTAGTGAAAAATTAGTCATAGAAAATATGGAAACATATTTATAGCTGTTTTGCAATACAACTTCATTCACAAAAACAAGCACTGAATTGGCATTTGGTTCATCATTTGCTGACCCACGATTTAATAAAAGAATGTTCTAGAAAGAGAAAACAGCAAATGCAAGAATATTGAAAAAGTAGTATGCTCGAGATATTTGAAAAAATGCAAGCAGTCCAGTGTTATTGAAATAAAATGAGAATGAGAGACAAATTTAGAAATATAATTAAGCATCAAATGATAATTTTACTATGAGATGGGAGTTAATGTAGAGTTTTCAGCAGAAAAGTGTTATAATTCTATTTATGTTCTAAAAAGACACTTTTCAAAAAAAAAAATACATGTGACCTAAAAGCATATAAAAATGCTCAACATCAAGATTAATTTACGTAATGCTGACTAAAGCCAAAATGAGATAACCATCTTACACCAGTCAGAATAGTCCTTATTAAAAAGTTGAAAAATAGAAGATGCCGGCAAGGTTGTGGAGAAAAGGGAATGTTTATCTGCTGTTGGAAGTGTAAATTAGTTCAATCATTGTGGAAACCAGTGTAGAGATTTTCCAAAAAGTTTAAAACATAATTACCATTTGACCCAGCAATCCATTTATTGGGAATATATCCAAAAAATATAATTTGTTCTACCACAAAGACATGTATGCTTTATATATATGTATGCACATGAATATTTATTGCAGTACTATTCACAATAGCAAAGACATAGAATCAACCTAAATGTCCATCAATGATAGACTGGATGATGAAAATGTAGCACATATACAATGTGAATATTACAGAGTTATAAAAAAGCAGTGAGATCATGTTCATTACAGCAACATGGATGGAAGTAGATGCCATTATCCTAAGCAAACAAATTCAGGGAAAGAAAATCAAATACTTCATGTTTTCATGTACAAGTGGAAACTTAACGAGAACACCTGGATCCAAGGAACTAAACAACAGACACCAAGGCCTACTTGAGAAAAGAGGGTGTGATGAAGGAGATGATTTAAAAAATACCTATAGGATACTACACTTGTTAATGGAGTGACTAAATAATCTGCGCACCATATCCCTCTAACACACACAGTTTACTTGTAAAATAATCCTGCATATGTACTCCCAAACCTAAAATAAAAGTTAAATAAATGTCAACTCAGGCACAGATAAATTTCAAGAACAGGTAGGAGGGAATAAAGCACAAAGACAATAGCAGACCATTGCAATAGTTCATGTGAGAAGGAGTGATTGCTTGTACTAGAGTGTTGTTGTTGGAAATGTTTAAAATTAAATTATGCACATGTTTCAAGGGCAGAGTCACATGGATTTCCCTATTGCCTAAATATGATAGATTAGAAACAGACTTCAATTAAGGGTGATTCTGCATATTTTTTTAAGAGTTGAAAGCTTTAAATTGTGCCTTATGTATGGGGCATTAGCAGAAAGGATCATTTAGCTGACTTAATAAAATAAGAAAAAAACTTGGAGTAGGAAAAGTTAAATCGATCTCTAAGAAGTTCATTAATATATTCCAGGTAGAGAAGTAGAAAGAAAAATATTTCAACCAGTGAAGGAAAAACATTACAAGCTATAATACAGGGACCTGAAACTGGAAAAAATGTGTTAGGAATCTTTTATTTTTTTGATGGTGTATGTGGATAAAGACAATATTTATTTTTCAATTTTACATTATTTTTAATTCCCAATAATAGTATTTTGAGGTAAGTGTGATATTTTGCTGTGTGTGTGTGTGTGTGTGTGTATATATATATATATATATATATATATATATATATATATATAGTAAAATTATTAAATTGGGCTAATTGGCCTATCCATCACCTCAAATATTTATCCTTTCTTTTTAGTGAGAACCTTTAAAATTGTGTTTATTAGCTATTTTGAAATAAGCATTAGTATTAAGTATGGCTACTGTGCTATGAAATAGAACACCAGAATTTATGCCTCTAAGGTGACTGAAACTTTACACCTGTGGACCAATGTCTCTTCTTTCCTCATTTACCACCCCACCCACTAGCCTCTGGTAACTATCATTCTACTCTTTACTTCTATGAGTTTAATTTTTTTAGGTTTGACAACCATAAGTGAGGTCATACGATATTAGTGCCTCTGAGCCTAATGTATTTTACTTAACAAAATCTCATCTACATTCATCCACGTTACAAATGCCCCAATTTCTATTTTAAGGTTGAATATATTTCGTTGTGTATATATGCTATATTTTCTTAATCCATTTGTTCATTGATGGGCACTTAAGTTGTTTTCGTATTTTGGATAGTGTAAATAATACTGTAATAATCATAAAGTGCTGGCATTTCTTGAATATACTGATTTAAGTGCTTTTGAATATATACAGAGTAGGGAAATTGTTGGATCCTATAGTAATTCTTTTAGTTTTTTGAGAAATCTTCACCTTATTTGTCAAAAAGGCTGTACTAATGTATGAGGTCACCAATAGCATATAGCTATTACCTTTTCTCCACATTCTCAATACTTTTTATCTTTCATCTTTTTATTATAGCCATTCTGACAAGTATGAGGTGATATCCCATTGTGGTTTTAATTTACATTTCTGTTATAATTAGAAATGTTGAGCATTTTTGGTAAAATAGCTAGAAATTTTTATTTCTTCTTATCCTTTAAGTTCTGGGATACATGCGCAGATTGTGCAGGATTGTTACATAGGTATACACATGCCATAGTGATTTGCTGCATCCATCCCCGTCCCCATCAGTGATAGACTGTATATCTTCTTTTAACTAATGTCTATTCACACTCTGAGCAGTTTAAGAATGTTATCTGTTTTCTTGTCATTTAGTAGTTTTAGTTCTATGAATATATTAGATATTTTCCCCATGTGCAATGCATGATTTGTAAATATTTTTCCTAACCTATGGGTTGCCTCACTGCTCTATTAATGGTTTCCTTTGCAGTGCAGAAGCTTTTGTTATTTTCATGCAATCCTATTTGTCTATTTTGATTTTATTGCCTTTTTATGCATTTGGGAACATATCCAAGGAATCACTGCCCATATTAACATCACAGAGATTTTCCATATGCCTTCTTCTAGTATTTGAATAGATTCTGGTCTTTATTTAAAGTCTTTAAGAGATTTTAAGCTGATTCTAGTGTAAGCCATGAAATAAAGGTCAACTTTCATTCTTCTATATCTGAATATCCAGTTTTCCCAACGTCATTTATTGAAGAAACTGTCCTTTCCCCGTTTTGTGTTCTTGGCACATTTTTTGCAAATAAATTGACCATTGATGTGTCGGTTTATTTCTGGGTTCAATAACCTGGTCCATTCGTTCATTTGCATGTTTTTATGCCAGTAACTGTGCTGTTTTGAGGGTTATAGATTTGTAATATATTTTGCAACCTTGTAGTGTTATTCCTCTGGCTTTCTTCCTTTTAGTCAATATTACTCTTTAGTTATTCTGGGTCTTTGTGCTTCCAACCAAATTTTTCAATTTTTTTTTTTTTTTTTTGTATTTCTGTAAAGAACAACATTGGAATTTCAGTAGGGGTTACACTGAATCTGTATCACTTTGGGCTGTTATCTGCAGATTGAATATAAGCCAAATTTATACAAAGTAATTTGTATTAACATTTTAATAATATTGATTCTGTCAATACATGCACATATAATTTTTTATTTATTTTTGTTATAACTGGCTATTTTAAGCTAGCAACAACTTAACTTTTACTGCATACACAAACTCTACAGTTTTACTTTTCTCCTCTTATGTTTTATGTTTTGGTGTCAATTTTTACACTGTTAAAGTATATCCTTAACAAATTCTCATGGTTTTAGTGTTTTTTGTTTTGTTTTTTGTTTTTTGATGGAATCTCAGTCTTGTCTCAGGCTGGAGTGTAATGGCGCAATCTTGGCTCACTGCAACTTCCATCTCCTGGGTTCAAGACATTCTTCCACCTCAGCCTCTCTAGTGGCTGGGATTATGGGCACACACCACCACGCCTGGCTAATTTTTGTATTTTTAGTAGAGAAGGGGTTTCACCATTTTGGCCAGGATGCTCTTTATCTCTTGACATTGTGATCCACCAACCTTGGCCCCCAAAATGCTGAGATTGCAGGCGTGAGCCACTGCACCAGGCCAATTTTAATTATTTTTAATAGTTTTGTCTTTTAACATTTATACTAAAGATAAAATTGGTTTACCCACTGCCATTTGTTTTAGTGTTTGCATTTAAATGTGTCTTTACTTTTACCAGTGAGTTTTACATTTTCATATGTTTTCATGTTATGAATTACCATCTTCTTTCTTTAACTTGATGAATGCCCTTGAGCATTTCATTTAGGCAGATCTAGTGGTGACACTCTCAGCTTTTTCTGATTTGAGAAAGTCTTTATTACCCCTTCATTTTAAAAGGCAGCATTGCAGGATGTAGTGCTCCTGGTTGATATTATCTTCTTTCAGGATTTTGAATAAGTTATTCCACTCTTTTCTGGTATATGGAGTTTCTGCTGAGAAATCCACTCATATTCTTACAGCAGTTTCTTGGCATGTAACAATTCACTTTTAGGTTTCTGCTTTGAGCTCTCTCAGTTTTAACCTTTGACAGTTTGATTCAAATGTGTCTTGGTGTTCATCTGTTTAGATTTATCTTATTTTATGCTCTTTGAGCTTTTGCATCTAGATTTCTATTTTCTTCCCAGGCTTGAAAATTTTTCTGCCACTATTTCTTTCAATATGTGTTCTGTCTTTTGTTCTGATACACCTATAATGCATGTGTTGTTATGCTTGATGATGTCCCATAAGTTTCTTAAACTATCCTCACCCTTTTGTTTTATTTTTTACTCTTCATATTTGTTTTACAGTAACTTGTCTTCAAGTTCGTGAATTCTTCTTTTTGATCTAGTCTTCTATTGAACTCAAGTGAATATTTTAGTTCAGTTATAGTATACTTTAACAGTTTGAGTTCTGTTTCATACTTTCAAAGTCCTTACATTTCAGTGTAAAACTTCTACTTTATTCTTCGTTCCAGAAATACTCACAGAGCAAGGAGGTTTAGGATACAATCACTAAGGTAGAAGCTGTACAGATTGGAATACTGAATGTGTGGACAGACTCCTGACAGAAAGAATTAATAACCATAAAGTTATTGCTAGGGTGAGCTGGGGAAGAATGCTGGAGAAGTATCCATCTATTTCTCAGGCTTCCAGAGGGCTAATACTTTCTTCCCCATTAACTTCCCAATGCTAGTTAGTTTAAAGCCCAGCTGTCAACCAGCCACTTGAAAAGTTTGTCCCTTTTGGAGAGAATCATGGAGTTGCATTTTTTAAGTCTTTTCTCTGTTCTCCTCCTGGAAGATGAAACTCCAGGAAGCGTTTGCACATTTATAGAAAGTTATCTTTTTTTTTTCTCAGAGGTCTACATGGACACATGAACATCAGTCTTCTCTGCTTCCTAAGCTAGGTTTAGAATGCAGTTCCTTGGGTGGAAGGTATAAAAGTTGAAGCATTAATGTATATACACATTTCTTCCAAGAATGATTAATAGACTTAGAGTTATCACCAGAGCAAGCCAAAGGAGAGGCTCAAGAAGTGTCAATCTGATTCTAAGTCTGAATGGCAGGTTTATATTTGTCTGGTTTTTTAACACCCTGATGTAAGTTAGTTGGAAGTCAGGCAGCCAAGTAGCCCGTTGAAGAGCATGTCTCTTTCATTTAGAAAGAGAGGACTGTGAATTTTGACATCTTTATTTGTTTAGAGAAAAGGTCTCACTCTGTTGTCTAGGCTAGATTGCAGTGGCACAATCACTGCAGTCTCAATTTCTTGGTTTCAAGCAGTTGTCCTGCTTCAGCCTCTCAAGTAGCTGGGACCATAGGCATTTGCCACCAGACCTGAGTTACTTTTTAATTTTATTTTTTGGAACAGACAATGTTATGTTACTCAGGCTAATCTTAAACTCCTGTTCTTAAGTGATCCTCCTGCCTCAGCCTCCCAAAGTACCAGGATTATAAACATGAATGACTGTACACCTGGCAGTGACTATCACTCTTCAAGTTCATTTTTGTTGTTGTTATTCTGTGTCTGGGTTTTAAAGCCTCTAAAAGTGCTTGCACACCCATGGAATACCACCACATTTTCTTCCCCCTTGTGATCTATAAAGACTCATTCATGTCTTATCTCATCTGTTTCCAGAGCTGAATATTGGCAGCAAAGGCGAAAGGAAACAGGTGGGAGATCTTAGAATTTGGGTGCTATATGTGAGGCCCAAACATTCTTCTCCACAGGGAGAATCTAGATGTTGGAGATTCATTTCCTCATTTTATGGTGTGGTACATAGAAAAGGTCAGTGCCCGAGTGATCCTCAGATTTTTCTACTTATACAATGTGGATATTTTCTCAGGTGCTTGTGTGTAGGAATCTCTCAACTGGTCTGTCACTCAAAGAAAACTGATACATGAACAGATGCTTATTTGGTCTTTCAGGTGGATAGTGAGTCTGGAGCTTCCCATTTGATGTTGCTGAAGTAACCCCTAATTCATTTCTATTTTACTTTATATTTGGACAATAAAATTTAGCAAAAATGTGCAGTTTGTTAATAAATGGGAAAGTTTTTTTTTTTCTCTAATATAACCATGCTGGCAGAAGAAAACCAGGTGTAGAGGATGTTTAAAAAAGTAATGAAAAAGATCCGCTTCTTCTGGTACATAATTGCCTTAAAATTTACTAGAGTAAGTCAAACAAGCCACATAAAACATTACTCTTATTTTCTCCTCAGAAATTCTAGACCTGCAGTAAACAATGTACTTCATTTTTTAAGGGATAGCCCAGACTTTAAAATATATATATAGTAGATTTAAAGGAAATCTGTGAGGCAAAAACTGTTCACCTGGATACTTAACAATGCTCAATGTGTCCAACATCATTTATCAAAGTCAGTTCTATAGATGGATCCATTCCTTACTTGATTTCTAGGGCTTTTGTTTCCACTAAATTTGAATCACCTTTGTTTCCACTGAGATTAACTAGTGAGTATCTAACTAGGTGAATATTTTTGTGAGTGTTTTTACACATGGTTTAGCTGAGGCAATTCATCACCACTAGACAGGCCCTAAAAGAACTGCTCAAAAAGTTCTAAACTAGAAAACTATAAGTTCATATTCACCATCCTAAAAATATACAAAACTGAAACTCACAGGCCTTATAAAACAATATACAAAGTAGAAAGATAGATAAATCAAATGGTAACATGACAGAATTTCACCAAACCATAAAGATAAACAGAGGGTAAACGAATAATTGAAAAATTACCAAAGAAAACTCAAACCAAAGAAAAAGCAAAACTAGATAAAAACTAACATTATGACAGAAATTAAACTTCAAATGTCAATATAAACCTCAAAGGTAAATTAATTAAATGTGCTACTTTAAGATATAGATTGCCAGAATGGATTAAAAAACGTTAACTCACTATATGCTGCTTAACAGAAACTCACGTTTTTGGTAGACACTTAGAAGGATAAGAGAAGGAAAAATATATTCCACACAAATGAAAACCAAAAGCAAGGAGTGACCATACTTACATCAGATGAAGCAGACTTCAAATAAAAATCAGTAATAAAAGGACAAAGAAGCTCACAATATAACAATAAGGGGATAAATTTAACAATGAGATATAACAATATTAAATATATATGTATCCAATGCCAGAGTACTCAGATTCCTAAAACAAACATTACTAGACCTAACAGAAAATAAACAGCAATACAATAATAGAGGATGTCAGCAGCTGACTCTCAGCACTAGACAGATCATTAAAACAGAAAATAACAAAGAAATACTGGGCTTGAGTTTTCTTCTATACCAAATGAACATAACAAGATATTTACAGAGCATTCTACCCAACAACTTCAGAATATACATTCTCCTCATCAGCAAATGGAACATTCTCCAATATAGAACATATATTAAGCCATACAGTTAGTCTCAAAATCATATCAATATCTTCTCAGACTGCATTGTAACAAAACTAAAAACCAATCCCAAGGACTTTTGAAACTATGCAAATACATAAAAATTGAACAATATCCTCCTGAATTATCTTTGAGACAGTGATGAAATTAAGATGAAAATTGAAAAAGTTCTGAAATGAGTAAAAATGGAAACACAACATGCTTAAACTTTTGGGACATAGCAAATACATGCCTATGTGGGAAATGTATAGCATTTAATGCCTACATCAAAAAGTTTGAAAAGATCACAAGTTAAGAAACCAACATTGCACCTCAAGAAACTAGAATAATGAGGACAATCCAAACACAATGTTATATATTTAAAAAGGGGGGGAATAGTGAAGATCAGAGAAGAACTAAATGAATTTGAGACAGGAAATAATGCACAAAGCGTAAAGTTAGTTTTTGAAAGCCTAAACAAAATTGATACATCACTAGATAGACTATTCAAGAAAAGGAGAGAAAATATGCAAATAAACATAATCAGAAATGGAAAAGGAGACATTACAACTCATACTACAGAAATACAAAGAGTATCAGAGACTGCTATGAACAACTCACAAACTAGGAAAACTAGAGGAAATGGGTGAATTCCTAGAAACCTATAACTTTTCTAGATTGAACCATGAAGAAGTAGAAAAGAAGTACATAGAAATTTATTTAACCAACGAGGTAAAAGATATCTACAAGGAAAACTATGAAACTGATGAAATAAATTGTAGGGATACAAACAAAAGGAAAAACATCCCATGCTCATTGATCCAAAAAATTAATATTGCGAAAGTGGCCATACTAGCAAACAGTATAAAGATTTCTCAACAAACTTGAAGTAGAACTAGCATTTAATACATCAATCTGCTATCGGGTATCTACCCGAAAGAAGATACATCATTATATCAAAAAGATACCTGAACTCATATATGTATGACAGCAATATTCACTATAGAAAATCTTTAGATCAACCTAAGTGTCCAACAACAGGTAAATGGATAAAGAAAATGGTGTGTCTTTGTCTGTGTGTGTGTGTGTGTATGTTTGCGTGCATGTGTTATATATAATACATATACCATGGAATACCAATCAGCCATAAAAAAGAATGAAATTCCTCTTGCAGCAACATGGATGGAACAGGAGGATATTATCATAAGGTAAACAAATAAGAAACACAAAGTCAAATACCACATGTTCTCAATTACAAGTAGAAGCTAAATAATATGTACACATGGACCTAAAGTGTGGAATAAAAGATACTGTAGACTTGGAAGAAGGGGAGGATGGGGACAGGGAGAAGGATGATTAATAACTTAACTGGCACAATCTACATTATTTGGGTGATGGATACCTAAAACCCTGAGCTTCACTACTAAGCAATATATGCATGTAACAAAACTACACTTGTACCACTTAAATTTGTACAAATAAACAAAAAAGAAAAAAAATATATAACATAGTATTGGCAATTACACTTTGAAAACACTGTAGTACTCTAAAAATATACAAATGTAATTATCATAATTACTGTCATAAAAATGAGGATGACAGTAATTAATCATGGTGATTTATGATTACCAAAATCTTGGGTTCTCCAGGAAGGAAAGGTGTGTTCTTCACAGTGCACATTATTTCCTAGGATAATTTCTACCCCAGATAACTCAAACAGATGCTTATTGGTTCCAGGCTTATCGTTGGAAAAGATATTTTCAGTAATATTAGGAAAAATAATCTTGTAGTCATTAAGATTTTTAAATTGTAGTGTTCTGTAGCAATTCTTTATTTGTAGTACACATGATTTCAAATATAATTGAATATATCTTATCTTCTGATATCAGAAGTACTATAATCTCTGTTTTCTATTGATAGAAGCTCAGACTTCATCACTATGCAATATATGCACATAAGAAATCGGCACTTATATCCTCAAACCTATAAAAATTAAAAAATAAATTTCAATGCTGTTATATTAATATTACATAATTTCCAAACTTCCTTTTGGCCCATATTAGTGATGTTTAGTAATCCTGATTTTTGTTTGCTTTTTAATAATTTTGTACTTGTTGATTCTGTTGAGAAAATTCCAAACTGTATTGATACATGATATCAAATTATAACTGATCATTATTGAAATGAGAGATTAATTGGCAAATTAAAGAAGTATGTTTGCAATTTTTACATATTTTAGTTAACAATAGATTGATTTGGCTATCAGCCACTGTGAAATCAATAAATATAAGCATTTTATAAGATTTTCCTTTTAAAATTTGGACCCAACTGTACTCTTAGAGAATTTAAAGCAATAAGTTGTCACTTAGCCAGTAGTAATCTATATCATATAAAAAGCTAAACTCTGCTTCTACTAGTTTTTTATTCATATCTATTCACAGTGAACCAAATATAAGTTAAACATGTTAAAAGACACAAAAGATTATAAATTCTGGACTTTTCCCTGGTTTTTATAAATTAGAATATGCTGCTTTAGAATGGGCAAAGATTTACTCAGTTAATTTCAATGTGGACATAGTAAGAAGAAAGGCAGAATAGTATATTTTAATTTAGGATTAGATAACTAAGACTTGAATGTCAGATTCAATAATTTCTATGAATTCAGAGAGCAATTATTCTCTGAAACTCATTTCCTCAATTTATAATGGAGATAAATGTATGTCTTTTTGTTACAATAATTTAATGAGCTACTGGATAGAAAGGAGTTTGTAAAAGAAAAAAAACTGATATAGTAGTCAACTGTTGAAGTTACAAAGTAAATATTGTCATTAGCACAAAAAGTATTTGTACTTTATTTTGAATAGCTAAACTAAAATGTGCATTGGCTCTACTTAGTGAATCAGTTTTGGATGTTTTTATTGCAAATAATTGTCGATCTTAAGTCACATGTATTTGCTATTATTTTTTAAAGGCAGTTCCACAACTCAAAATATACTGTGAATTTTCACTATAAAATGAGCTACACTGAATTTTAAAGATTCATTACTTAGCTACATAAAAAGGCATGTTAGTATAAATATTGACAGAACGTAATTATGCAACTGTAGATTTGAGTGTCGTTTTTAAAAAAGGCAAAACCTGAAGATAGAAAAATGTACCTCTATTGAAGTTATTTAAAAATTTTAGTCTTTTTTATGAATATATTTTATTCCTGCTGATATTGAAAATTTCAATATGGCAACAAATAGTCTGAAAATTGGAACATTTGACAGAAATAACAAACATAATTTGCCTTTACCTCAATATGCTGATTTAGTCTGGATGCCATAAAGTCTTCATAGGAAGTATAGACACATTCTTATTGGGGATTTAGTAACAAAAGTTATTAGATGAGATTTATTAATCAATCAAAAAAGTTAATTTTTCTTCAAATTTTACTATGTTTTATAAATAAATAATACTTAGAATAAAAATTCTTTGAACTTATTGTAACTTTTTAAATATTATAAAATATTTGACAGTGTAAACTGACTTCTTTTGTAGCTGTCATATAGAATCAGAGTCTTAATGGAATAAATACATACTATAATAAATATATTAAATTAACATAGTATGTAGTATATGCACATACATACATTTCCAAATATATAATGAAAGCTATTTTACAGAATATGTAACATAATCCAGTTAAGATATGAGTTAATCAAGAATATACAGGCCTAAATTTAAGTCATTTGTTTGATTATTCAGCAAAGATTTAACATTTAGAAGGTATCATGATCCAGGGAGGAGTACATATACTTTATATCTGCATTGGTTTAGAAGTAGTCTGAGAGCTCCAATTACCCTTGATAAAATCTCTCCAGCTTGCTCTGGGCCTTTGGAAGGATATAAGAAGGAATCCCCATAATGTGTGCTGTAGGGACTTACTCTATACTCATCTCCACTTCAACAAGAGTCATGACGTCATCACTGCCATGCACACTGGGACTATCTAATCTTGGGTCACTTTTTCAGTTTATTTCAAGCAACAGAAGACTACTAGTAGTTCCTTGTCTCCTGTTCATCTCTCTAAAAGTTTCTTTGGACTTTCATTCCTACTTAGCTCTTTGAAGAATCTCAAAAGAATTGATTAATTTGAATTAATTAGCCATTAAGGAAGGAATGTTTAAGTGAACAATCTATAAAGTTGCTGCCTTTATGGACCATTCATTTTGCTGGGGAAAGAAAGCCCTCTAGAAAAGGATATCAAATCTACAGAAAGTCTGCTCTAGATTTAATATCTATTAAGTGATAAAGCTCAGGTTGGAGTAAAAATTATCCCAACTTTTACTTTCTCATTTACTTCCATTTCCAAAGACTGTAGAGTGAAGAGACAAGAAAATACTTACTTCCAGAAAACATTCACAGAACTGAGAAAGTTCTTAAGACTCACATAGCTGTTTTCTGCATAAAAAAATAATATGTGTCATCTTATGCATTCATTCTGAAACTATATGCATACATAGAATTTGAGTCTTTTAAATGAATTATACTTTGCATTTTCCCTTTGAGTTTTAACTTCATTAATGCCCAATTTTGGCAAGTTGACATTACATAATTTAAAAAGGAAAAGCTAACTTAATTGTGTTAGGTAAAATATATAATTTACCCTTTAAAGTTTGTTCTAAAATGGAAGGTGATGTTATATTATATACTATTTTTAAAATAAAGAGGATGTTCTGAAATCATATTTATCTATATTCTATAAAAGATCAAGGCTGTCTGCTTAGTCTTTTTTGTTTTAAATTGTGTTATTGAAAATCAATATATATAAATTGAATTAGCAAATTTAATATTAAGGATGTAATTATTCACTGATAATTACTTTGAATCTCTAAAACAGTTTTCCAAATGTCAATTTTCTGTATTAAAATTTTTTGATATATCATAATTGTACATATTTTGGGGGGTACATGTGCTATTTTGATGCACGTATACATTGTATAGTGGCCAAATCTGGGTAATGGAGTTATTCATCACTTTAAATATTTATCCCAAATATCAATTCTTATTTTTCAACATTTTTGGATAATTTTTTAATAGAAATTACCAATAGGGAAAATATACTCAATTAATGAAATTAATTAGATAAAATGAGTTCAAATAATATATCATCACATATTATTCAGATTTTTTGTATCAATTGAAAAACATTTAATATGATTTGAATAAATTCTATTTGGATTGTATTTTGCTATATATTTTGCTAGCACATGAGGTAGTAGCTGAAATTAGACAAAATTACTAGGAAACTTTATTCAGTATTTTTGAAGTGTTCCAGGGTTATGGTGTATTTTTAATTAATGTGCTAAAAATGTGTTAGCATTTTTGTGGTAATATAACTGATTTTTTGAAAGTTATAGCTGAAAATGTTTTTTTTATTTTTCTAATAGTAATATGCAACTGCATTTTCTATCAGTATTTCTCTCTCCCGTCTTCCTTCCTTCCTTCTTTCCTTCCTTCCTTCTTTCCTTTCTTCCTCCCTCCCTCCCTTTCTCCCTTGCTTCCTCCTTCCCTTCCTCCCTCTTTGCTTTCCTCCTTTCAACTCTCCTTCCCTCCTCCTTTTCTTTCTTTTCTTCTTTTTTCTTTCTTTTTATTTTCTCCTTCCTTCTTTCCTGCCTGCCTGACTTCCTTCTTCACTCCCTCGCTTGCTCCTTCCCTCCTTCCCTTCTTCCTTCTCTTTCTCCTTTTGTCTCCCCTCACTTCTCTCTTTCTCTTTTCTTTCTCCTTTCCTTTCCTTTCTTTTTCTTCCTTCTTCCTGTCCTCCATTCCTCCCTTTCTTTCTTCCTTTCTTCTTTTCTTTCCTTTCTCTTTCTGCTATTGCTTTGCACTCAAAAAACATTTGCACATTCTAACTAAATATCTTTTTCTTTTGTGCTTATTCCACATACAAGATTCATGGGAATATTCTTTTAATCATATAATGCTCTTGATATAAACTTAATCTGAACTGAATCCCAACCTGAGAACCTTATCTTTTTTTTTTTTTTTTTTTTTTTGAGGCGGAGTTTCGCTCTTGTTACCCAGGCTGGAGTGCAATGGTAACTCGGCTCACCGCAACCTCCACCTTCTGGGTTCAGGCAATTCTCCTGCCTCAGCCTCCTGAGTAGCTGGGATTACAGGCACGCACTACCATGCCCAGCTAATTTTTTGATTTTTAGTAGAGATGGGGTTTCACCATGTTGACCAGGATGGTCTCAATCTCTTGACCTTGTGATCCACCCACCTCAGCCTCCCAAAGTGCTGTGATTACAGGCTTGAGCCACCGCACCCAGCCAGAACCTTATCTTTAACTCAAAATGAGTTTTACTTATTACATCTTAGAATATTTCTTCTCCATCATTTTAGATACTTTTTCAAAACCTGCTAATTTATCCTCTATGGTTCTCAACTATGCTTTTATATTTTTAAACATTGTATTTCTCCATGCTGTCTTTTGAGTCAGTTCTCATTGTCATATTCAATATAAATTATTATTATTTTTTTAAATTTTTTATTGGATTTTAGGTTTTGGGGTACATGAGCAGAGCATGCCAGACAGTTGCGTAGGTACGCACATGGCAGTGTGCTTTGCTTTTCTTCTCCCCTTCACCCACATTTGGCATTTCTCCCCAGGCTATCCCTCCCCACCTCCCCCTCCCACTGGCCCTCCCCTTTTCCCCCCAATAGACCCCAGTGTTTAGTACTCCCCTTTCTGTGTCCATGTGTTCTCATTTTTCATCACCCACCTATGAGTGAGAATATGCGGTGTTTCATTTTCTGTTCTTGTGTCAGTTTGCTGAGGATGATGTTCTCCAGATTCATCCATGTCCCTACAAACGACACAAACTCATCATTTCTGATTGCTGCATAATATTCCATGGTGTATATGTGCCACATTTTTCCAATCCAGTCTATTATCAATGGGCATTTGGGTTGATTCCAGGTCTTTGCTATTGTAAACAGTGCTGCAATGAACATTCGTGTACATGTGTCCTTATAGTAGAACTATTATTTTTTGAAAGATTCAGGGTAGTGTTTATCTCATTTATTCAAAATTTAAGAATCTACTAATAACCATTTATTCTTCATTTCCAAAATATTTAAATAAAAAATATTTGACATCCGGTAGCTTCATCTATTACATGGAATTCACCAGTAGAGTCATTCATTTTTTTTTTTCTTGTAGACTCACTTGAAAAATGAGAGGATTCTCAACTGACTTAGTAAAAGTTTTGTATAATTCTTCTGATACTGTGACATTAATGGTAACCACACTGGATTCCCAAACACAATAATCTATTTCACAATGGAAGTTTATAGAAATGCCTATCACTATGTAATCTATTCTAATTGAGTTTAAAGTGTTACTTTTCTGTAATGAACTTTGAAAGGTTGGTAAATACTGAATTCTTTTTAGGTTAACTCTCACATTTTGAAAAATCATTTACATAAGACAAATTTTTAAATGTCTAATTTTACAGAATGTAGAAATGGGGGAGACACCAAATCATCTATTTAAGTCATTTGCAAACAGTACCAAACGTATTAAACATGTTTAAATGAAGAAAACCAAAAATATTATAAAAATTGATAACATTATTTGTACTATGTATTTATTAGCCTATATTTGTTAAAAGCCCAAATGTATAAACTTTACTCATTGGAAATTCAATTACTAAACAGAAATATAACTTTTTAAATGAGATAATATTTCAGAGTCAGGATGATGAGTAATGATTTTAGATTTATATCACATCTTGCTCTGCCCTGCCCTTCCCTGCCCTGCCCTGCCCTGCCCTGCCCTGCCCTGCCCTGCCCTGCTCTGCTCTGCTCTGCCCTTCCCTGCCCTGCTCTTCCCTGCTCTGCCCTGACTTGCTTTGCCTTGCCTTGCCTTTCAAGGCAGAATCTCACTTTGTCACCCAGGCAGGAGTACACTGGCTCCATCTAGGCTCACTGCAACCTCCACCACCTTGAACCTTCATCGGTTCTAGCAATTCATTTCCCTCTGTTTCCTGAGTAGCTGGGATCCCCAAAGTGCTGAGATTCCAGGTATGAGCCACTATACCTAGCCAATATCACAAACTTTATTCAGATTGCTTCCATGTATTCTTTCAGTTGCATTTTTAAAAGGAAATCGTGGTTTACAAGAAGTAACAAAAAGTAATATTTTTTGTTTGTTTTAAAGATTTTTCTTTACAACATCATGAAATTTTAAAAATTCTTATGCTCCCTAAGCTTGAAAAAGAAAAAATGCAATTTTTTAAAAAATATGTTTTAACCTTTAATGGTTAACAACTGTTTACTTTGTGTATATAATGTCTGATTAGAATTAGTCAAAACAAAAGTTACTTGCAGTTTGACTTTTTTTTAAGCATATGTTAAGGATCTCTTGCTATTTACAGCAATTATACCAATAAAGTCGTAGCCCCAGACAATGTCTTAAGTCATACCAATCATTTGTCCTGAGTGAAGCCATGCATAAAATGTTCATTTGATTGGCATGACTGAAGTATGACATTGAAGAAATGCAGAAAATATCATTGGGAAAGCTTAGCTTACCTATAAACAATAATTTACAAAATTTTAAAATATAAAAGTGAAAGAAAATCACCCTCTTCTCTCAAATTTTACACAAGAACAAGTTAATCAGGAAGCTTATAGTGATATTTGTTTTTGCTAGTGCTCAATCTTGTTTATGAAGAGAGGGAATACTGTTTTTATTTCAATATTGTAAAGGTTCTTAATATTGCCTGCATTTACATTTGAGATAAATCTGAAGAATCTTAATGAGTTAGCATATCTAATTCATCTGTAAATTTCCTAATTTTATACATGTGCCACCTGAGGCAAATAAGGTATTTTGAAACTTCTTTGTGAATATACTGGATAATTTTCTGAAAAGAAATATAGGATTTCTCTCAGAATATCTAGGAACAAATGAGTGAAAGCAAATCCAGCCTCTTCAGAGCAATAGATGAAAAGAAAAACAACAACAACAAAATGTTATAGTCAACAACAAAATAATAGCAAAATAACTACACAAACATTATTAATCAGAAAAATCTAGTCAACGAAAGATAGTATTATAGAATATAAAGTATGATGACAATTGTCAATAAAGGAAAGGAAATGATGTTTTGTTTTGTTTTGTTTTGTTTTTGAAAAGGAGTTTCACTCTTGTCATACAGGCTGGAGTGCAGTGGCGTCATCACGGCTCTCTGCAATCTCTGCCTCCCTGGTTCAAGCCATTCTCCTGTGTCAGCCTCCCAAGTAACTGGAATTACAGTTATGTGCCACCATGCCTCTCTAATATTCATGTTTTTTTTTTTATCGTATTTTAATGTCTGGGGTAGATGTGCAGAACATGCAGGGTTGTCACATAGGTACACACATGCCATGGTGGTTTGCTGCATCCATCACCCCATCATATACATTAGGTATTTCTCCTAATTCTATCCCTCCCCTAGCCCCTCACCCCCTCCAGTGTGTGATGTTCCCCTCCCCGTGTCCCTGTGTTCTCATTGTTCAACTCCGACTTAAGAGAGAACATGCAGTGTTTGGTTTTCTGTTCTTGTGTGTGTTTGCTGAGAATGATGGTTTCCAGCTTCATCCATGTTCCTGCAAAGGACATAAGCTTATTTTTTATGGCTGCATAGTATTCCATAGTGTACATGTGCCAAATTTGTATTTTTAGTAGAGATGGGGTTTCACCATTTTGGCCAGGATGGTCCTAAAGAATGTTATAGAGCAGTATGTGAGAGTTTTAATTCTTCCACCCAAATTAATCACATGAAATAATGACTTGCAAATATCACAATAAATGTGGAACAAAATAAGATCTAAAAACTGAAGCAGTTGAAGTAAGGTTGGAAGTAAAATAAAATATGGCATATAAAAAACTACAATAAAATTTTATTTGCATTTCTAAATTAGACAACTCAGTGGGCACATGAAATATGAGAAATATTTCTGGGAAAATCAATCGAAACAGTAAAGGAACTGAATCTGGAAATCAAATACCATCTGATATTCCAGAAAAAATGATGAAAATTAGACCAAACCTATCAAGAATAAAATATTTGTCTTAAATATTAAATGAGAAATTTATGGATGTTAAATGTCATTCAAAACTCCAGCCTAAATTTAGTACAATATTTGAAAATTTTCTCTAATGCAAGTTATCGAGAGGTTGTTCACATTAAAATATACATCGATGTGTGTGTGTGTGTGTGTGTGTGTGTATATATATGTATATATACATATGTGCATGTGATGCATGTTTGTGTTAATCTATTATATTGGTTTCTGAGAATAAAAAGCTACATTGATAAAGTCCTTGCTTTCAAAAAGGTTACATTCTAGTTAAGTTTGTAAGATGTGTGTGTGTGTGTGTGTGTGTGTGTGTGTACAATTTTATTTCAAGGTGGATTAATTATGATGGACTCCCATTTTTATATGTCAGTACATTTGATGGTGCCCCACACGTCTGAGTTCTTTTGTTCTTTCTGTTCCTCAGAGAGGATAATTTCTATTGACCTCTCTTCACATTGACCAATTCTTTCTTCTGCCTGCTCATCTCTCCTTTTGAACCCTTTTAATAAACTTTTCTTTCTTTTAAATTTCAACTTTTGTTATAGATTGAAAGGTGCATGGACAGGTTTGTTACATGAGTAAATTGCATGACGCTGAGGCTTGGGGTCCCAATGATCTCATCACCCATTCAGCAAGCAGAATACTCAACTGGTGATCCTTCAGCCCACACCCTCTGCCTCTGACTCTTTCTAGTGATGCCCAGTGTCCATTGTTTCCATCATTACCTTCATGTGTAGTCAGAGTTAAGCAGCCACTTATAAATGAGAATATGCTGTATTTGGTTTTCTGTTAAATTCGCTTAGGATAATGGCTTCCAACAGTAAGTCATCACAAAAACAGAATCAAAACCAAAAATTATATGATCATTACAATAGATGCAGAAAAGCTTGTGATAAAATTCAACATCCCTTTATGATAAAAATCCTCAAAACACTAGACACTGAAAGAATACACCTCAAAATAATAGGACCTATCTATGACAAACCAACAGCCAATATCACACTGAATGGGCAAAAGCTGGAACCATTCCTTTTGGGAATTGGAACAAGCAATGATGCCCATCCTTGGCACCCTTATTCAATACAATGCTAGAAGTCCTAGCCAGAGCAATCAAGGAAGAGAAAGATATAAAAGGCATCCAAATAAGAAAAGAAGCTAGACTCTCTCTTTTCTTTTTGCTGAGGAAATGATTCTATATATAGGACACTCTAAAGACTCTGCCAAAAGGCTTCTAGAACTGATAAATGAGTTTAATAATGTTTCAGGATCCAAAATCAATGTACACAAATCTGTAGCATTTTTATACAGCAATAACTTTCCAGCTGAGAGATCAAAAATACAATCCCATTTATAATAGCCACAAAGAAAACGAAATACCTAGGAATATTTTCTAGGTATTTCAAAGAGGAGAAGTATCTTTACAAGGAGAACTGAAAAAAGTCAGAGACTATACAAATAAATTTAGAAAAATATTCCATGCTCATGAATTGCAAGAAAATTTTCAATTCACCTATTGTTCAACTCCAGAATTTCTGATGTTGCAATAGACTGCAAACAGAGTTTGTTCTTTTTTATCATTTGTCAATGTTTTATCTTTGGTGAGAAAACATTATCATAGTTTGTTTTAACTCTCTTAACATGGCTTCTTTTAGCTCTTTGAATGTATTTAAAACAGATTGATTAAAATCATTTTTTATTATACCCATCGTTTGGACTTCCTCAGAGAGAGTTTCTATTACTTGCTTTTTTCTCTGTGTCTGGGTTATACTTTACCGTTTATTTGCAGTTATATTTGTTGTTGTTGTTGTTGAACTCTGAACGTTTCAAATAATACAGTAAGACAAATCTGAAAATGGGTTTCTCTATTCTGTTTTTATTGTTGTTGCTTTTGTAGAGATCTTTGTTTGTCTAGCAACTTTTGTAGAGTATTTTTGTGAAGTCAATACCACTAAAGTCTCTAGTTAGATGAATGATCAGCTAGTCATTAGACAGAGATTTCGTTAAATATCTGGAACAAATAAGTCTCCAAGTCTTTACCAAGGAGCTCCTTGAGAGCATTGGGCTGCACTCAGCACTCAACCAAACAGTTCATAATTTTCCTTACCTCCACTTCATGATTTCCCAGAGCCTTATGAGCAGTCAGTCAGAGGTTACAGCATAGGTGCTTTTCAAGTCTTCCCTGAGCATGCACACTACTGCACACTGACCTACACTTGCATATGGCCTTCCTGCTTCACAGGATTTTGTTGGAGGCTTTCATAGTATCTGTAGAAATCTCTATCCTCAGCATTTTAAAAAAATCTTTTAGATTTTAGTTTATTGTTTGTCCCAAGTCATATCCTTCATTTCAGATATGTATGATGTTAAAATACTCTGTAAACCTCCCTCCACCATATCCCCCATTTTACAGAGAGATGTTTGGCTCTGGACAAATTTGAATATAGCTAAGAAAAGACAAGCCTTTCGAGTTACTCTTCCAGGGCACTGCTAAACAGATCAAATAGATCCTTCTCAAGATCCTTCCTTGGTAATGAAGTTAGTTTTTCTCCTTTTGGTAGCCAAAATGTGAAGCGATGTTTTTTGAGGCAATTGCTGAACTGAACATGTGGAAGGCGGAATGAAAGCTAGTTAAAATGTCACAAAGCTCACAATTTTTATGAAGATTCAGTTTTTCTTGAGTAAACATTTACCAAAATGTCGTGAGTCTTTGGTAAGTTTCTGGAGTACTGAAATGTTGATTCTTATGATTTGTGCCACTTTTTAAAATTACTTTTTGGAGGACTAAACTTTCAAAGTCCTTGTTTTCATTAGTGTCCTGATTCAATAATAGATTTGTAGGCACAATGAAATTCTCTTGTATTACTTTGTGTGAATACTTAGGATAAGAATTAAATGTAACAACAAACTTTAATTCAGAAAACATAAACCCCTTCAAAGAAGGTTTTAGAAACTAAATGCAAAATAAGTTGGCTAAAAATACTAATCTAAAATTGGTATTTTAGTAAAAGCAAATGTTCTAGCATCAGTATATATAACACCAATTCAGTCTTACAGGAAACTTTAGAATCTCAAATTAGTACTGCATTACAAGATTTTCTTATTGGTTATAATTAATATGTTTGCTTTTACATAAAGGGAATAAAACTCTCTTGTTGCCTTCTATAGCTATTATTTTAAAGCCTATTGTTGTTTACATATTTTATTCATCACTTAATTTTGTAAGGTTTGTATGATGATGAAATGTGCCTTTCCTAATAGACAGTTTATTTAGATATTATTTGCTGGTGAAAATGTGGTCATTTTTCTAATATACAGCACATGTTCGATTGCTTTTGTACTATTTAGAGGTGTTTGACTTCACAAAGGAGATGTGTATGTTGAAAAAGTTTATTGAATCTACAGATAGCCTTGCTAATTCTCAAATGTTTGGAATTCATTTAAATATTACTGGCTTAGATTCATTATTATGTTTTTGTCGTGCTGGTAAATATTTTGATGTAACTTGTACAATGGTGTAGCTGTTTCCTCCCTTTGTTTTATTTTTAGAAATATATTGAACTACCAGAATAAAAAAATAGGAATTCAACAGCCTTGCCAGCTGCCTTATGGGCACTGAGAGCTATTTTCTAATTTTCTGCACTTTGAAGAAAATTACACTTTATTAAATTTGTTTCAAATTGCATTATGTTTAAAAAATGGCTCCAAACTGTAACATTGGGTGTCAACTTGAATTGCACACAGCTTTGTTTAAAATATTTAAAATTTGAGTTAAAACCATAAACAGCAGCATTAATTTTTTAGTCAGTAGTCACTGTTTCCTTTAAAAATATTTTTTTCTGGATGCATAAAACAATTTGAGGTGCATATTTAATGTGTACTTAGAAATGCATTCTTTTATCAGGTAGGTGAATATGTATATAATAAAAAACATATAAAACACTTTAACCACTAAGGATCATATACTCTAAACACTGTGTTTTATCCCACATAATATATTAATTAGTCTATTCTACAATTAAACAATTTTTAAAATTTATACTCATGTGACACCATTTTTAAAAGTAACTACAGTTTTTATTTTATTTCATAAAAATATTATAGGAATAGAATATGATGAAAATGTTTAGTTGTGAGCCTGTGGTCAAAAATTGTCAAATGATAATCAAGACGTGTTCTGACTTTTTAGTATTCTTGCTAGTGGAAATAAGAGAAGTTAAGTTCGTTCAGTATATATTCAACAGGGAATGTTTTTGTGACACCCATATTACCAACTGATTAAAAAAGAAATGAAAGAATTAATGAAACAAACAAGGGCACTGCTGCCTGAATATGGGAACTTCAATGGGGAAATTTCCCTCTCTAGTACTGTGCAGAACTCAGTGTTTTTCCAGTTCAGTAGAATGTTTCTGATTTCAGACTCATCAAGTCCTCTCAAGCATTTCTCTCCAACAATAACCAGGCTTCCCTCATTTTGAATCCTCTTTTAGGATCACAAAGCATTTCAGTCTCAGAGTTTCTCTTTGAGGAAAGTGCAGGAAGTTGTATTGCTGTATGAAAACCAAGTGGAATGGCACAGTCTAGAAAGTCCTAGAAAAAAAGAGTATTTTGCATCTAAAGGATTTTGAATCTAAATTCTATATAGTTTAATATTTCATGACCTACATAGAGACTTTTATATACAATTTATGCTACAGCATGAACCCCGAGAATATACTGTCAATTCTCATTATTTATGGATTCTGTATTTGCTAATTTAGTACTAACAAAAACTTATTTGTAATTTAAAAATCAATATTCTCAAACTTTTTACAATAATTTGCAGATAATATGTACAGAGGCACAAAATTTGAGTCTCCAACATGTATTTTCCCACCTAAGGTCAAACAAGGCAATGGTCTGCCTTTGAGTTTCAGCTCTTACAGGTAATTATCCTTTTCAGTCAATTTAGTACTGCATTTTTCAGATTTTGGTGTTTTCTGTTGATTTTGCCATTTAAAATGGCCCCACATATAGTGAGGCACTGTTTTCTAGTGCACTTAAGTATAAGAAGGCTGTGATTTGCCTTATAGGAAAAACACATCTGTCAGATAACCTTTGTTCAGGCAAGCATTATAGAGCTATTAACCACAAGTTTAAGGTTTATGAACCCACATATGGTAAAGCCAAAAAAAGAGAAGTGAAAATTCACTGATCTGTATGGGAGTCCTACCTGGAAAATGATAAAATAGCATCTAAAACACATTATGGGGCTATGGAAGATATGCAAAGGAGACAAAATTTGTGAATTCATGAGACGCCAGCTAATAAAAATGTTTGCTGCTTAGGAATTGCAGATTTTAAAAAATGTGAGATACTAATGCACATCTATTACAATGAGTACATTCTGAAACACTCACAACACCAGATGCTGGTGAGAACTTGGAGCAAGAGGAATTCTCATTTATTTCTAATAAGAATGCAAAATGCTACAATTAATTTGGAAGATAGTTTGTCAGTATTTTACTAAGCTAAACACACTTTTATCATATCATATGGTCCAGCAATCACACTCCTTGTTTTTGTCCAACTGAATTGAAAACTTACATTTATATAAAACCTAGACATAAATGAGAATAGCAATTTTTTAAAATAATTACCAATGCTTCAAAGCAACTGATGTTTTTTTGGCTACATGAAATAACAAACTGTGATAAATTATACAATAAAATACTATTCAGTGATTTAAAAAAATTGATTTTTTAATTCATGAAAGGACATGAAAGAAATTTGTAGGAAAAAACCACCTTAAACTTCATATGGAACCAAAAGAGAGCCCACAGCTCTAAGACAATCCTAAGTGAAAAGAACAAAGCTGGAGGCATCACACTACCTGACTTGAAACTATATTACAAGGCTACAGTAATCAAAACAGCATAATACTGGTACCAAAACAGAGATATAGACCAATGGAATAGAACAGAGGCCTCAGAGGTAAGGTTACACATCTACAATGATCTGATCTTTGACAAATCTGACAAAAACAAGCAATGGGAAAAGGATTCCCTGTTTAATAAATGGTGTTGGGAAAATTGGATAGCCATGTGCAGAAAACAGAAACTGGACCCCTTCCTGATATCTTACACTAAAATTAACTCCAGATGGATAAAAGACGTAAAAATAAGACCTAATGCCATAAAAACCCTAGAAGACAACCTAGGCAAAACCATTCAGGACATAGGCATAGGCAAAGACTTCATGACTAAAACACCAAAGCATTGTCACCAAAAGCCAAAATAGACAAATGGGATCTAATTAAACTCCAGAGCTCCTGTACAGCAAAAGAAACAATTAATAGAGTGAACCAATAGCCAACAGAATGGAAAAAAATTTTACAATCTACCCATCTGACAAAGGCTAATATCCAGAATCTACAAAGAACTGAAACAGATTTACAAAAAAAAAAAAAATTCAAAAGTGGGTGAAAGATATGAACAGACAGTTTTCAAAAGAAGACATAGATGAGGCCAACAAACATATGAAAAAATGCTCATCATCACTGGTCATTAGAGAAAATCAAATCAAAACCATATTGAGATGTCATTTCTTGCCAGTTAGAATGGTGATCATTAAAACATCTGGACACAATGGATGCTGGAGAGGATGTAGAGAAATAGTAACGCTTTTACACTGTTGGTGGGAGTGTAAATTAGTTCAACCATTGAGGAAGACAGTTTGGCAATTCCTCAAGGATCTAGAAATAGCAATACAATTTGACCCAGCAATCCCATTACTGGGTATATACCCAAAGTATTATAAATTGTTCTTTTATAAAGACACATGCACGCATATGTTCATTGCAGCACTGTTTACAAGAGCATAGACCTGTAACCTACCTAAATGCCCATCAATGATAGACTGGACAAGGAAAATGTGGCAAATATACACCAAGGAATACAATGCAACCATCAAAAATGATGAGTTAGCTTCCTTTGTAGAGACATGGATGCATCTGAAAACTATCATTCTCAGCAAATTGACACAAGAACAGAAAATCAAACACTACATGTTCTCACTCTCAGGCGGGTGTTGAACAATGCGAACACATTGACACAGGGAGGGGAGCATCACATACTGTTGTCTGTTGTGCAGGGTGGTTAGGGGAGACCAGTGGGGGTGGGGAGGTTGGGGAGAGATAATATGGGGAGAAATGCCAGATATAGGTGATTGGGGATGGAGGCAGCAAACCACCTTGCCTTGTACATACCTATGCAATAATCCTGCATGATCTATACATGTACCCAGAATCTAAAGTACAATTAAAAAAATGAATTTATAACAGATGCACACTCTTAAGTAAAGGAAGCTAATCTGGGAAGGCTGTATACTATATGATATCAATCATATGATATTATGGAAAAGGCAAAATTATGGCCATTGTAAATTGATCAGTAGCTGCCAGAAGTTTGCCAGGAGAGATGAATGAATAGTTAATTTAGAGCACTGGGGATTTTTAGGGCAGTGAAACTATTTCATATGATACTTTAATGGTAGCTACATGTCTTTATACATTTGTCAAAACTCTTAAAATGTGCAGCACAAAGAGTGACTCCTAATGTAAACTATGGATATATAGGAACTCTCTGCTTGGTACTCATTTTTGTCTAAACTTAAAACTGGTTAAAAATGAAGGTCCATTAATTTTTAGAAAAGGAAAAGCATAGTGGACAGCATTGTTATAATGCTGAAAGTCTAAGAAATTTATTATCATTTTACCCAGGAAATGTTAAACCTTTCTTAGCCAGCACTGGCTGTATCCTACATTTCAAAAGGCAATACGGCATAAAATGTGTTAAATTTGCAGTGAGGTAGGTTCTAGAGCTTAGAAGGCTAAGGAAGAGTTATTAAAATAGCTAGTAAGGTATTCTAGCGAAGGTGAAAGACCAGGTTTTCAATGCTGATGAGGCTGGCTTGTTTCCAAAGATGTTGGCAAAAGAGTATAGAGTACAAATGGCATTTCAGTTGATCAAACATGACCAGAGGTTCACAGTATAGAAGCAAAACCCTTTACCTTCACTTGAAGCAATGGTTCAGTTCAAGCCAGTTCTGTATTCATGGCAACTTTATGTAATGTTTAACTATCACTAATAAAAATAATCAATTCTGGTTGCACTATATATGTATATAATTTTAACATTAGATCATTGTATATATTTTTAGGTATATAATTTTCAAGACAGAATGACATCAATTATACAATGCTTTGTTTAGAGTCATTCCTATAAAAATTCTCCATTGTAATATTTTTCATATTTGTTCTTTGTATGACAGAAATGTTTTATGTGATAAAATTAAACTAATTGTTCACCAAACAAAAATAAATGAATCAATCAATGGTAAGTGTGGAGGAGCTGCCATTAGTGTAATTGGCTTTGCTTTACATTGTGTAGGAATTTAATCGTCCTCCAAATTATGTTAGAGAAGTGTTAAATAAAAAGTGCCCTGCTGATTTTCTCTAAAGCAAAGAATAGAGTATTAAATGAATAAAAGATAAATTTGCATGTCTAAGTTAACTTGTAAATTAGCGATTATTCAATTTCCTTTGGAAAAAAAGTGAGTTGTGAATTATATTTATTTGCTGAATTATATTTATTTTTTCATCACTAAAGGCAGGAATAAAAGACAAAATGATGTATGACAGCAGAGATGACAAAGTACAGGTTAAGAAATTCAATTGCTTTTTTAAACCTCTTTAAAAAATGTTGAAGTAATTCTATTTTTAAAGGAAGAAGTTCCTTTTTAAAAAAAATAATTTATCTTCCCTATATATTCTTTAAACATGTGTCCATCCTCTCTATATTTTTAGAGAGTTTCATGGACTGAGGATCTGTATGCTTATATATGGTATGCAAGGTTCCTGATTATGTTATCTATGTTTCAAAGAATTAAAACTGGATACCTACCAAAACATAGAAAATATGTCACTTTAATATGAAGAAGAGTTGTTTTCAATTTGGAAGATTCTAGGTTTTGTCTCACTGGTTTTAAAATATAACATAGATGATTAAAACACTTTTGAATCAGTTGGTGCAGTGAGGAAAACATTAACCTAGCAGTAGGAGACTTCAGTGACTTATAAAATATTGAGAAGAATAGAAGTGACTTTCCATTGATCCAAATGTACAGTTCATTTAAAAAAGAAGGAAGTTATTGAATAACCTATTCTTGGAACTCTAAGCAACAGAAAAAAAGATATTTAGAAAATAAAGTTAGAGAGTAGCTCACAGCAATTTGGAGAAAATATTTAATCATTAGGATGCAAGAAAAGATGTATTTAAGAGGAAAAGTGGCATCTGTAGGATGACAAAATTTGTTTAATAAAGCTTGTTTTAGAAAGCAGTTTTTGTATTCACATATCTAATAATAAGTAGGTTTAATATACTCTATTTTCCTTTGTTTTTTGGGTGGTGGTATCTTCCAATAAATGTTGTATTTTTTGTTTATAATTAGGAAATAGAAGTAATCAATGAGTTGCCGTTAAGCTTATTTTGGTAGAGGGTATTCATTCATTTTTCATTATTTATCTAACTTCTTTGGGATTTTTTGTAAGTGCTAGATACAGGAAGACAACTAATTTCAAATAGTGTCTAGTCCACTTGATAATTTAAAAAGTAAATTGAACCATATGGAGTTGCTATTTTGCAGCTAAAAAAATGGTTAATATTGGCAACATCACATGACTTAACAGCATTGCAATAAAAATTTATAATGGAAGAATATGTGAGGTACAGTGAGAACAAAAATGAATCTAGTTTACACTAAAAAACAGGCTGTCTTTCAGGAGGTGACACAAGCTACACCTTATATACCAGGTGTTAATAGATTTTTAAAAAAGAGAGAGAGGGTAGTTTGTTAAATAGCACAGGCTGCTATACCATTTGGCATATCTATGATTCTCAAATTTTCCTGCCTGAGTAATTTATTCTCCTGTAACAGTCATGTAGCCTTATTCTTATAATGACAAATTCCAACTATATAGAAATAGCATCTTAGATTGATTTTATTTTAATTTTTACTATTTATTTATTTATTTAGAGTGAGGGTCTCACATAGGCTTGAGTGCAGTGGTGCAGTCAAGGCTCATCGCATCTTCCTCCTCCCAAGCTAAAGCAATCCTCCCACCTGAGCCACCCAAGAAGCTTCAGGCAATCGCTCTGCCTTAGCTCCCAAAGTACTGGGATTACAGGCATGAACCACTGTGCCCAGCTAGATTGATTTTAAAAGTCTAAGCCTATATCTCTATAAACCTCATACTTTCTCTTCAACTTAGTCTATATGATAATACATTGGAAAGTAAACTAAACAAGGTTTTATTTGGAATTGATAGCATTAAAAGAAGTATGATCTTGTTTGTGATTCTTTCTGATAGAATATTTTGAACTACTATTTATTACAGGACTTATAATTTATATTGAGTGACTCAGATCAGTGGACAAAGACCCTGGCATACATGATGATTAGTAGACATTTATTTATTAAACCAATCTTGTTGCCTTCTTTCTCTATTTTATGAGAATACAGTTTGTTACCCATTCAGGTAATATATGCTCATTATTTTTCATCTCAGTCATAATAATTTTTTAAAATTAGTATCTTCTAATCTTTTATTATATAATAGATTCTATGTAGAGTTGAGGATTAATAATAAAATGTATTACAAAAAAAAACTGTGAAAAAGAGAAAAATTTGCATATGTCACCAAGTGACAAAGTTCAGATTTAAAGAGCTGTTTGTCAAAACCAATTAACTAAACAAATAATACATTATAAAGCAGTGAAATAAACTATAAACCACTACCCATCCTTGAGTACTAAACCATACTTGATTTTTATTTCTGGCTAAGTTATTTTACATATACATATAGTTTTAAAATGTTTTATACCATGAATTTTTAACTACGTGATATTTGAATTTGAATTGTGTGTCACTGTTTTCTTAACTTATTTTCTTTCATGAATTTTAATTTTTAGTCTATGATTATTTTCTCTATAGATTTTCTTTTTGACAATGTGTGTAAAATTTGTGATCTCTTAAATTTGTATTTTGTAAATATTTGCATTCTCAAACAAAGCAAGGCAAATGAGATGCCATAAATTTCTTTACAAATTATTTGTATTTTTAATTTAATAACAGAAATCAAAACATAATATATGGACTACGACTAAATGAAAATATATGGATCTACATTTTAAAGCATCCCATTATTTAGTTATTTTATTTCCTTTGTAATCTCTTTTTCTTATCGTGTGTATCTATATATATATTTGATCATATGTTAGCAAAATCTGTTTTTTTAGTTCTTTTTTGAGTTATTCTACACTTTTTTGTTGTATCATCATTGTTAGCAGAAACAAATTCTGTGTTTTATTAAGTAAGCAAAACTTTTACATCAGAATATATTTTCATTGAAAATGTTTTAGATGTTTGGCATTTTGTATTCTTTCTTTTTTTTTTTTTTTTTTTTTTTTTTTTTTAATTTTTTATTGGATTATAGGTTTGGGGGTACATGAGCAGAGCATGCAAGACAGTTGCGTAGGTACACACATGGCAGTGTGCTTTGCTTTTCTTCTCCCCTTCACCCACATTTGGCATTTCTCCCCAGGCTATCCCTCCCCACCTCCCCCTCCCACTGGCCCTCCCCTTTTCCCCCCAATAGACCCCAGTGTTTAGTACTCCCCTTTCTGTGTCCATGTGTTCTCATTTTTCATCACCCACCTATGAGTGAGAATATGCGGTGTTTCATTTTCTGTTCTTGTGTCAGTTTGCTGAGGATGATGTTTTCCAGATTCATCCATGTCCCTACAAACGACACGAACTCATCATTTCTGATTGCTGCATAATATTCCATGGTGTATATGTGCCACATTTTTCCAATCCAGTCTATTATCAATGGGCATTTGGGTTGATTCCAGGTCTTTCCTATTGTAAACAGTGCTGCTATGAACATTCGTGTACATGTGTCCTTATAGTAGAACGATTTATAGTCTTTTGGATATATACCCAGTAATGGGATTGCTGGGTCAAATGGAATTTCTATTTCTAAGGCCTTGAGGAATCGCCACACCGTCTTCCACAATGGTTGAACTAATTTACACTCCCACCAACAGTGTAAAAGTGTTCCTTTTTCTCCACATCCTCTCCAGCATCTGTTATCTCCAGATTTTTTAATGATCGCCATTCTAACTGGCGTGAGATGGTATCTCAATGTGGTTTTGATTTGCATCTCTCTGATGACCAGTGACGATGAGCATTTTTTCATATGATTGTTGGTCTCATATATGTCTTCTTTCGTAAAGTATCTGTTCATATCCTTTGCCCACTTTTGAATGGGCTTGTTTGTTTTTTTCCTGTAAATCTGCTTGAGTTGTTTGTAAATTCTGGATATCAGCCCTTTGTCAGATGGGTAGACTGCGAAAATTTTTTCCCATTCTGTTGGTTGCCGATCCACTCTAGTGACTGTTTCTTTTGCCGTGCAGAAGCTGTGGAGTTTCATTAGGTCCCATTTGTCTATTTTGGCTTTTGTTGCCAATGCTCTTGGTGTTTTGTTCATGAAGTCCTTGCCTACTCCTATGTCCTGGATAGTTTTGCCTAGATTTCCTTCTAGGGTTTTTATGGTGCCAGGTCTTATGTTTAAGTCTTTAATCCATCTGGAGTTAATTTTAGTGTAAGGTGTCAGGAAGGGGTCCAGTTTCTGCTTTCTGCACATGGCTAGCCAGTTTTCCCAACACCATTTGTTAAACATGGAATCCTTTCCCCATTGCTTGTTTTTGTCAGGTTTATCAAAGATTGTATGGTTGTATGTATGTTGTGTTGCCTCCGGTGCCTCTGTTTTGTTCCATTGGTCTATATCTCTGTTTTGGTACCAGTACCATGCTGTTTTGATTACTGTAGCCTTGTAGTATAGTTTGAAATCCGGTAGTGTGATGCCCCCCGCTGTGTTCTTTTTGCTTAGAATTGACTTGGCTATGCGGGCTCTCTTTTGGTTCCATATGAAGTTCATGGTGGTTTTTTCCAGTTCTGTGAAGAAAGTCAATGGTAGCTTGATGGGGATAGCGTTGATTCTGTAAATTACTTTGGGCAGTATAGCCATTTTCACGATATTAATTCTTCCTAACCATGAACATGGAATGTTTCTCCATCTGTTTGTGTCCTCTCTGATTTCGTTGAGCAGTGGTTTGTAGTTCTCCTTGAAGAGGTCCCTTACGTTCCTTGTGAGTTGTATTCCAAGGTATTTTATTCTTTTTGTAGCAATTGCGAATGGCAGTTCGCTCTTGATTTGGCTTTCTTTAAGTCTGTTATTGGTGTAGACGAATGCTTGTGATTTTTGCACATTGATTTTATATCCTGAGACTTTGCTGAAGTTGTTTATCAGTTTCAGGAGTTTTTGGGCTGAGGCGATGGGGTCTTCTAGGTATACTATCATGTCGTCTGCAAATAGAGACAATTTGGCTTCCACCTTTCCTATTTGAATACCCTTTATTTCTTTTTCTTGCCTGATTGCTCTGGCTAGAACTTCCAGTACTATATTGAATAGGAGTGGTGAGAGAGGGCATCCTTGTCTAGTACCAGATTTCAAAGGGAATGCTTCCAGTTTTTGGCCATTCAGTATGATATTGGCTGTTGGTTTGTCATAAATAGCTTTTATTACTTTGAGATACGTTCCATCGATACCGAGTTTATTGAGGGTTTTTAGCATAAAGGGCTGTTGAATTTTGTCAAATGCCTTCTCTGCGTCAATTGAGATAATCATGTGGTTTTTGTTTTTGGTTCTGTTTATGTGGTGAATTACGTTGATAGACTTGCGTATGTTGAACCAGCCTTGCATCCCTGGGATGAATCCTACTTGATCATGATGAATAAGTTTTTTGATTTGCTGTTGCAATCGGCTTGCCAATATTTTATTGAAGATTTTTGCATCTATGTTCATCATGGATATTGGCCTGAAGTTTTCTTTTCTCGTTGGGTCTCTGCCGGGTTTTGGTATCAGGATGATGTTGGTCTCATAAAATGATTTGGGAAGGATTCCCTCTTTTTGGATTGTTTGAAATAGTTTTAGAAGGAATGGTACCAGCTCCTCCTTGTGTGTCTGGTAGAATTCGGCTGTGAACCCATCTGGACCTGGGCTTTTTTTGTGAGGTAGGCTCTTAATTGCTGCCTCAACTTCAGACCTTGTTATTGGTCTATTCATAGTTTCAGCTTCCTCCTGGTTTAGGCTTGGGAGGACACAGGAGTCCAGGAATTTATCCATTTCTTCCAGGTTTACTAGTTTATGTGCATAGAGTTGTTTGTAATATTCTCTGATGATGGTTTGAATTTCTGTGGAATCTGTGGTGATTTCCCCTTTATCATTTTTTATTGCATCTATTTGGTTGTTCTCTCTTTTCTTTTTAATCAATCTGGCTAGTGGTCTGTCTATTTTGTTGATCTTTTCAAAAAACCAGCTCTTGGATTTATTGATTTTTTGAAGGGTTTTTCGTGTCTCAATCTCCTTCAGCTCAGCTCTGATCTTAGTAATTTCTTGTCTTCTGCTGGGTTTTGTGTTTTTTTGATTTTGCTCCTCTAGCTCTTTCAATTTTGACGATAGGGTGTCAATTTTGGATCTCTCCATTCTCCTCATATGGGCACTTATTGCTATATACTTTCCTCTAGAGACTGCTTTAAATGTGTCCCAGAGGTTCTGGCACGTTGTGTCTTCATTCTCATTGGTTTCGAAGAACTTCTTTATTTCTGCCTTCATTTCGTTGTTTACCCAGTCAACATTCAAGAGCCAGTTGTTCAGTTTCCATGAAGCTGTGCGGTTCTGGGTCGGTTTCTGAATTCTGAGTTCTAACTTGATTGCACTATGGTCTGAGAGGCTGTTTGTTATGATTTCAGTTGTTTTGCATTTGTTGAGCAGTGCTTTACTTCCAATTATGTGGTCAATTTTAGAGTAGGTGTGATGTGGTGCTGAGAAGAATGTATATTCTGTGGATTTGGGGTGGAGAGTTCTGTAAATGTCCACCAGGTTTGCTTGCTCCAGGTCTGAGTTCAAGCCCTGGGTATCCTTGTTGATTTTCTGTCTGGTTGATCTGTCTAGTATTGACAGTGGAGTGTTAAAGTCTCCCACTATTATTGTGTGGGAGTCTAAGTCCTTCTGTAAGTCATTAAGAACTTGCCTTATGTATCTGGGTGCTCCTGTGTTGGGTCCATATATGTTTAGGATCGTTAGCTCTTCTTGTTGTATCGATCCTTTTACCATTATGTAATGGCCTTCTTTGTCTCTTTTGATCTTTGTTGCTTTAAAGTCTATTTTATCAGAGATGAGAATTGCAACTCCTGCTTTCTTTGCTTTCCATTAGCTTGGTAAATCTTCCTCCATCCCTTTATTTTGAGCCTTTGTGTATCCTTGCATGTGAGATGGGTTTCCTGGATACAGCACACTGATGGGTTTTGGATTTTTATCCAATTTGCCAGTCTGTGTCTTTTGATTGGTGCATTTAGTCCATTTACATTTAGGGTTAATATTGTTATGTGTGAATTTGATACTGCCATTTTGATTCTAAGTGGCTGCTTTGCCTGTTAGTTGTTGTAGATTCTTCATTATGTTGAAGCTCTTTAGCATTCAGTGTGATTTTGGAATGGCTGGTACTGGTTGATCCTTTCTATGTGTAGTGCCTCTTTTAGGAGCTCTTGTAAAGCAGGCCTGGTGGTGACAAAAACTCTGAGTACTTGCTTGTTCACAAAGGATTTTATTCTTCCTTCACTTCTGAAGCTCAGTTTGGCTGGATATGAAATTCTGGGTTGAAAGTTCTTTTCTTTAAGAATGTTGAATATTGGCCCCCACTCTCTTCTGGCTTGTAGTGTTTCTGCCGAGAGAACTGCTGTGAGTCTGATGGGCTTCCCTTTGTGGGTGACCCGATCTTTCTCTCTGGCTGCCCTTAGTATTCTCTCCTTTATTTCAACCCTGTTGAATCTGACGATTATGTGCCTTGGGGTTGCTCTTTTTGCGGAATATCTTTGTGGTGTTCTCTGTATTTCCTGCAATTGAGTGTTGGCTTGTCTTGCTAGGTGGGGGAAATTTTCCTGGATGATGTCCTGAAGAGTATTTTCCAGCTGGGATTCATTCTCTTCGTCCCCTTCTGGTACACCTATCAAACGTAGGTTAGGTCTTTTCACATAGTCCCACATTTCTTGGAGACTTTGTTCATTCCTTTTTGCGCTTTTTTCTCTGATCTTGGTTTCTCGTTTTATTTCATTGAGTTGGTCTTCGACTTCAGATATTCTTTCTTCTGCTTGGTCAATTCGGCTATTGAAACTTGCGTTTGCTTCGCGAAGTTCTCGTATTGTGTTTTTCAGCTCCTTTAATTCATTCATATTCCTCTCTAAGGTATCCATTCTTGTTATCATTTCCTTGAATCTTTTTTCAAATCTTTTTTCAAGGTTCTTAGTTTCTTTGCATTGATTTAATACATGATCTTTTAGCTCACCAAAGTTTCTCATTATCCATCTTCTGAAGTCTAATTCCGTCATTTCGTCACAGTCATTCTCCGTCCAGCTTTGCTCCCTTGCTGGTGAGGAGTTTTGGTCCTTTCTAGGAGGCGATGTGTTCTGGTTTTGGGTGTTTTCCTCCTTTTTGCGCTGGTTTCTTCCCATCTTTGTGGATTTGTCCGCTGGTCGTCTGCGTAGTTGCTGACTTTTCGTTTGGGTCTCTGAGTGGACACCCAGAATGTTGATGATGAAGTATTTCTGTTGCTTGGTTTTCCTTCTACCAGTCTAGCCCCTTCGCTGTACGACTGTTGAGGTCCGCTCCAGACCCTGCTTGTCTGGGGTGCACCTCTAGTAGCCGTGGCACAGCGAGGGATGCTACCAGTTTCTTTTTCTGCTCTCTTTGTCCCAGGATGATGCCTGCCTAATGACAGTCTTTTGGATATAGAGGGGTCAGGGAGCTGCTTGAGGAGACAGTTTGTACTTTATAGGGGTTTAATTGCTGAGCTGTGCACTCTGTTGTTCATTCAGGGCTGTTAGGCTGCTATGTTTGATTCTGCTGCAACACAGCTCATTAAACAACCCTTTTTTTTTTCTCAAATGCTCTGTGTTGAGGGGTTTGGGCTTTATTTTTGGATGTCCGATCAGGTGTCCTGCCCAGCTCAAAGGCAGACTAGCCACTGTTTGGCTGCCGAGGCTCCGCCCTGCTGTTGTGTGATTCGCGCTTTTCCTGCCGGCTCTGCTGTGGTCTCCGCCACGCCCTGCGGCGGAGTCCCTTCGTTGTAGCGTGTTGCCTCAGCAACGGCAGGCTGCGTCAGCAGTGGGCGTGTATCTCAGTAGGGACGGGTTGCCTCAGCAATGGCTGGCTGCGTCAGCAGTGGGCGTGTATCTCAGTTGGGGCGGGTTGCCTCGGCAACGGCTGGCTGCGTCAGCAGTGGGCGTGTATCTCAGTTGGGGCGGGTTGCCTCGGCAACGGCTGGCTGCGTCAGCAGTGGGCGTGTATCTCAGTTGGGGCGGGTTGCCTCGGCAATGGCTGGCTGCGTCAGCAGTGGGCGTGTATATCAGTTGGGGCAGGTTGCCTCCGTAGTGGTGGACGCCCCTCCCCCACAGAGCGTCTCGGACCGTCTGCCCGGGATAGTTTGAAATCGCGGTTTTGTTCGTCCCACTGGGTATCCCAAACGATCTGTCCCTGCAATCCCCTGGGCTGGGCTATTGTGCAAGTCTCGTTCAGTCTCAAGTCCAGCCCTCTCAAGTCTCAGGTTGCCGGTTCAACAAGGCACCCGGACAAGCGCGCCCTGTGGGGATTGCTGGGTAGGGCCGGCCGCCGCCGCCCCGGCTGCTGGCTTCGCCAGGCAGACCTACTGCCTGGCGTCCCGTGTCTTTTTATACTTGGGAGTTTCCCCGTTCTGTGGGCAACAAGGATCAGTCTGGAAATGCAGCACTGACTCACCGTTTGTGAATTCAACGCGGGCATCAATCCTGGGTTGTTCTCACAGCGCCATCTTGAGTCCCCTCCATTTTGTATTCTTTCTTACAGAAACAACTCACATAAGATATTCATTATCATTTTCTTTTCAGTTATTTTTAAATCACTTTACTAAGTTATGATTGGCACACAAAAGGCCGTACATATTTATTCAAGGTAATGAAATAGTCACTATGCTGTAGAGCAGATCCCTAGGACTTACTCCTCTTGTTTAACTGTATGTTTGTACCCTTTAACCAGTGCCTCCTGATTTCTCCCTGCCTCCAAATCCTGGCAATCACCAGTCTAGTCTCTACTGATATAAATTTGACTATTTTATCTTCCTCATATAAGTGAAATCATTAGTATTTGATCATTGTGTGTATGTCTTAAATCACTTAGCATAATGTTCTCTAGGTTCTTCCATATTGCCACAAATGATGAATTCCCTTCTTTTTAAAGGCTGAATTATATTACATTAGATGTATCTACCCCATTTTCTTTATCCATCAATGAACATTTAGGTTGCTTATACCTCTTGGCTATCGTGAATAATGCTGCAATTAACATGGGAGTACAGATGTATTTTGGAGATTCTGATTTCATAAATATATATATATATATATATATGTATATATATATATATATATATATACACCCAATGATCGGAATGTTGGATCACATGGTAGTTTAATTTTCAATTCTGAGGAAAAATTTATATTGTTTTACCCATACTTTGTATACTAATTTACATCCTATTAAGAGCATATAGGGTTCTCTTTTCTCCATATGCTCACTAACACTTGTTATATTTTATCTTTTTGTTAATAACCATTCTAACAGATGTGAGATGATATGTTAACTGGTTCAAACTTGAATTACCCTAGGAAATTAGTGTTTTTGAGAATTTTTTTCATATACCTGTCAACCATTTGTATATTTTCCTTTGACATATGTCTATTCGGGTCTTTCCCCCATTTTATAATCAAGTTGTTTTTCTCCTATTAAGTTGTAGTTTTAAAAAAATATTTACAATATTGAATTTTTATCAGTTATATGTCTGCAAATATTTTCTCAGTCTATAGGCTGCCTGTTTATTGCTTTGCAGAAAGTTTTGAGTTCGATGTAATCCCACTTTTCTGTTTTTGCTTTTGTTGCCTGTGCTTCTGATGTTATATCCAAGAAATCATTGCTAAGCCCAATGTGAAGTAGCATTTTTCTCTTTTTCTTTTAGGAGTTTCATGTTGTCAGTTTTTAATTCATTCTGAGTTGATTTTTTGTATGTGATATGAGGTAAGGAGCCAATCTCTCATTGTGTATTATTGGCATTCTTGTGACAGATCAGGCCATGTATAAGTTGGTTTATTTCTGTGTTCTTTATTCTAATCCATCAGTCTGCATGCCTCTTTTTATGCTACTACCATGCTGTTTAGATTACTGTGATTTCATAATATGTTTGAAAATGAAAAAAATGTGTGGTGCTTCCAGCTTTGCTTTACTTGCTCAAAATTGTTTTGGCTATTTCAGGTCTTTTGTGGTTTCATATGAATTTTAGTGATAATTTTTCTATTTATGTAAAAAATGCCATTGGAATTTTGATAGAGAGTGCATCGAATCAGTAAATTGCTTTGGGTAGAATGGACATTTTTATAAAACTGATCTAGGCTTTTAAGGTTAAATTTTGTGAATGCATCTACCTTTATCATCAATACAGGAATACATTTTTTGAGTTGGCTCAGAGGAGGTTGGGTAGTAGCTCCCTACCTCTTTGTTATTTTGGCTAATTTGTTTGGTCGGTTATGTCTTTTTGAGTTTATTTCTGCAGATATATTTATTGTAAAATAAAGTTCATTATTCAACACTAAAATAAGTACATAGTTATAGAGCTCTGCCATATAAGAAATGACAGTTTCACTCTGGCAAGATCATTCAAATTACTCCACAGACTAAAATACAGGACTGCACAGCTTCTATTTTTACATTTTCTTTACATGTATTTTTCCTTTTCTCTACTAACTCTAGTGAAAGGTAGCTTAATGTGCTCCGTCTACCCCATAAATAATAGCGTGAGCTATACTCCATGTGGCTGGAAGGATATTTCTCAAAAGAAGACATACCAAATGGCTGAAAGGTACATTAAAAAATCCTCAAAATCACTAATTATCAGGGAAATGCAAATTAAAACCACAATGAGGTATTACCTCACATTTATTACCAAAAAGAGAAAAGGTAATGGTGTTGGTGAGGATGTGGTGCACCGCTGGGTAGAAATGTAAATTGGTACAAGTATTTTGCATAAAATTCTATGGAAAGCAGCATTATGAAATACTTTTCTCACCACCACCTGAAACAAATTAGGTGTCTCCAGTTTCTTTTGTCCTGTTGAATTTCCTTTTTTCTGAGAGTCTCCTGCATACTGTTTTTGACAGGGAGGTTTCAGTAATCTCATGTATAGAAAGGTTTGGGAAAAGAGAAGAAGCCTAATGTCAGTCACATTTCAGATTTAACCAAATATGAAAGTGAAAATTCTATGCATATGTGTCGCATTGCTAGAAAAGACTGCAGTTGAATCTGGAAATATAGTATATTCCCAAGCCCAACCCGAACATTTTAATAACAACATTTATTAACAATACCTGGTTAAAAATGACAAATTCAGGACAAACAAATGAACTCAGTGAAATCAGGAGGTAATATATGCTAATAATAAAAGCCTAAGAATTCCAATCTAGCTAGGTGTCAGAAAGTCTATCTTTACTTGAATGAAGTATTTGAACACTTTTCAGGGATGCAATCATTTACATTTGTATTACACCAGATACCATGACTGCTTCTAGGTATATAAAAAATCTTTTATTGTTATAGAAGAAGTGTAATTTTGCTCCCCAATATATAGAAGTGTATTATTATTGTATGAATGTTAGAAATAAATATATATATAAGAATGAATTTGTCTGTTTTATAACCCAGACTTCTGTAAGTCAGGCATATATTTGTGGGATAGTTGATCAGAAGTATTGTCAATGGAAGCATAACAGAACAAGGCTACTTTATATACAATAAGTCAGAACCTATGCCCTTGACTTTGTTTTCATAATGGACTAAACAAATGTAATAAATAGCTAGTAAAAGTTTTATGGTGGACAATTTGTAAAATAATAAATTTTAATTATTTCTATTTTAAGGACAAGTTAGATAACTGCAAAACCAATGAAAATCCTAGTTTAAAGAATGATTGTTAGTTAATGCAGAAACAAAAAACCAAATACTGCATATTCTAACTTATAAGTGGGAACTAAACAGTAAGTACACATGGACGTAAAAAAGGGAATAATATTCTTAATAAAATATTTTTTTAAAAAGGGAACAATAGACACTGGGCTTACTTGAGGGTAGGGGGTGAAAGAAGGGTAAGGATAAAAAAGACTGCCTATCAGGTACTATGCTTATTATCTGGGTGGCAAACAATCTGTACACCAAACCCCCATGACACATGCAATTTACCCATCTAACAAATCTGCACATGTACACCCTAAACCTGAAATAAATGTTGGAAGGAAAATAAAAAACAGAATCATTGTGAATTATTGTGAAAGAATTCAATGATTAAGGTATTATCAATCAGTTTCACATTGCATGTGCTATATATTCCATGTCGTTGCAGATGGCAATGTTGGAATAAACTCTATGACTGCATACCAGTGCTATCCACAAAAAAATGTAGCTCTGTAAGCATCTAGCAGTTTCTAAAATAACTTTAAAGAATTATCTTTGCCAATTTAAATTTTATTAATGTTGCTTCTGTGGGATTCTTATGGATACAAAGATTTACAACAGCTACTGAGTGTAGATGGATAGATAATAGATAAGTACATTTTGCTCTTAATAGAAACAGGTTTTTTTTTAATATGTTACCTATAGAAGACAAGGTCAGACATGTAACCTAAAATAACCATGTAAAACAAAACATGTAACATAACTTTCAGAAAAACATCTTCATCAAAATGTGGGTTGATACTTTACTTTCTTTGAAAACATATTTAGAGGAAGTACTCACTTAATAATATAAATTAATGATTATATAATTAAAATATAAAATCCAGCAGGTAAGTTATAGATTTTTTCAAAAGTATTAAGCTTTATATTTGTTTCTTAGTAATATTTCACAATGTTTTGCATGTAAATATTATAAGTAAAAAAAGATGAAGAACAAAATATTTAATGAATGCAGTCTTGGAAATTATCAGAGATTAAAACTTCACTGATGCTACATGAAGTACTGACATTTTCAAGGAAAAATGGCATTAATATTAAATTTTTCAATGGTGAAACTACTAGAAAAAAATGATAATTTATTGTAACATGAATCTCATGAAAAGATCATCTCTATCCCCAATCTATCATCTTTTCCCATATTAGATACAATATTATCTTAATAAACAAACAAAAACATAATTTGCTGAAGAGTATGATGGCTTTTTCAGTGTTATAAATGACATAAACTAGACATTTTTAGTTATGATGTGTAGTTGATATTTATTAAATATGAAATATACTATGCTATGACATTTACATACTAAAATATTGTTTTAGAAAAATAATCCTATTAATATATCACAATATATTTTAGCACAAATTTTTCAGAAATGTGTGTGTGCATGTGTTTTAATTGCAAATATATATTTAACTTCTCTTATATTGGTACACTGTAGAATGCAGATTCCAAAGTTATATTTCTCAATTACTTTAAGGTCTGCAATATTAACAGGTAATATTTTCTAATTAAAAGAAAATAAAATTACAAAACCAATAACAAAAACTACCATAAAGATTCTATAATTCTAGTAATGAAACATTGATTTAAAGAAGAATTCACAAAAGAAATCAAAAAGTAACAAAGTAATGCATGTTGTAATGTGTGAGACATACCAAAAGCATAACTTAGAAGTTTATAGCTTTAAATAGTGTTTGGACACAATTTTAATGTATTTGAACACAAATGAATTAACATGCAATAAGTAGAGTCAATAACAAAATAAGCGTAATTGTAATATGACCAGAAATCTATAATAAAGCCAAGAAAACAATGGATAGTATTAAAACTTTAAAATAATTGAGAGGTTAGACAATGTTTTTGATGAGGATGAGAAAGTTAATGTAAGAGAGAGAAGGCAAAAATGAACAAAAGATAAAAAGGAATATATTTATAGGCACAAAATATTTCATAAAATAAATTTGAATATATGAATCATACATTTTGGAAAAAAAGCACTAAACTCAGTATGAGGAAATGTAAATTGATGGCAGAAAAAACAATAATTTGGAAAACTATTGATGACTGATTAAATAGCTTGAATGAAACCCAGATCTAGATTAATTTCAAGTGAATTTTACCATATTACTCAATTTTGTATATTTTTATACATAAACAATCAGGAAACAAAAGAATAACCACAAACTAATTTAATAGAAGCAATAGCTTTTTACTAAACTTAGTAAGAATAGTGCATAAAGGAAAAATTATGGACATATTTTTCTCCTAAGGATCATTATGAAAAACTTAAATAAACAGAAGCATAGTACATCCATTGATGCATTTAAGCCAACATCATCTAAGAGATAGAGAATAGTTTAATTTCAATAATCACCCAGCATAATTTACCATAACATAGGATTAAAATATAAAAAAGATGAAATACTCTATCAAACACATAAAATTATGTTAAATATCTTACTATAATAAACACCTCAAATTAATTATGAATCTGTAAGACTTTTCCTTTTTTATATATTTTTATTATACTTAAATTTCTGGGGTACATATGCAGATCTTGCATGATTGTTACATAGGAATATACTTGCCATGGTGGTTTGCTGCCTCCATTCCCCCATCCCCTACATTTGATATTTCTCCCAATGTCATCCTTCCCCAATCTCCTTACCCCCTGCAATTCCCCAGCCCCCAACAGACCCCATTGTGTGATGTTTTCTTCCCTGTGTTCATGTGCTCTCATTGTTCAACACCCGCCTATGAGTGAGAACATGCTGTGTTTGGTTTTCTGTTCTTGTATCAGTTTGCTGAGAAGGATGATTTCCAGGTTCATCCATGTCCCTACAAAGGACATGAACTCATCGTTTTTGATGGCTGCATAATATTCCATGGTGTATATGTGCCACATTTTCCCTGTCCAGTCTATCATCAATGGGCATTTGGGTTGGTTCCAAGTCTTTGCTATTGTAAACAGTGCTGAAATGAACATACATGTGCATGTGTCTTTATATCAGAACAATTTATAATACTTTGGGTATATACCCAGTAATGGGATTGCTGGGTCAAATGGAATTTCTATTTCTAGATCCTTGAGGAATCGCCACACTGTCTTCCACAAGGGTTGAACTAATTTACACTCCCATCAACAATGTGCATCTGTTGTCTCCTGATTTTTTAATGATTGCCATTCTAACTGGTGTGAGATGATATCTCAGTGTGCTTTTGATTTGCATTTCTCTAAAGACCAGTGATGATGGCATTTTTTCATGTTTTTTGGCCACATAAATGTCTTCTTTTGAAAAGTGTCTTGTCAATATCCTTTGCTCACTTTTTGATGTTCTTTTATTCCTTGTAAATTTGTTTTAGTTCTTTGTAGATTCTGGATATCAGCCCTTTGTCAGATGTGTAGACTGCAAAATGTTTTTCCCATTCTGCTGGTTTCCAGTTCACTTTTATAACCATTTCTTTTGTGGTGCAGAAGCTTTAAGTTTAATTAGATCCCATTTGTCTATTTTGGCTTTTGTTACCATTGCTTTTGGTGTTTTAGTCATGAAGTCCTTGCCTGTGCTTATGTCCTGAATGGTATTTCCTAGGTTTTCTTCTAGAGTTTTTATGGTGTTACCTAGGACCTTTCCTGACTTGATAGACTGCTTTCTAAAGTAACAAGATATCACAAGACTAAATAAATACTTTATCTAAATTGGAATCAAAATAAGTTGTGTCACTATTCCAGGGACTGTTTGGAAGGCTGCACAAAATAATAATTAGGAAAATAAGATATTCAGTATTATAAGAGATAGAAGAATTATCAATATTTACTGTACCTAGATTGTCAAACACTAAACAAATGATAATTAATTTGAAAATTACTGAAAATGTCAAGAAATATCAGTTGGTTTGCTAGAAACAGAATCAGAAGAATAGAAATTTTAAAAATGAGAGAATACACTCAATACTATATACTGATAAGGATATTGGAAAATTAAACGCTCATGTAACATTGATCAATTTTAGACTGTTGCAGTCTTTTTATAGAACAATCTAGTAGTTGTAGATGAAATGAAACATGTTTGTGTCCTGTCATTCAGCAGTCTACTCTTCACTATGTCCTCCACAGTAATTCTTACATAAGGGGATCTTTAAGAGCAATGAAACTTATATGAGGCTCTTATCATAAATGTTATGTTGGTAAAAAGTTAGAATTTTCCCGAGTGTCAGTCATGAGGAAGGGGTTAGTACAAGATGGAGGGTGCGTACTATAAAGTGGATAGAAGTAAATAATCAAATATGCATACAGAAACATATTATCCTTAAGCCAGTGTTGAATCAATAAAAAATTAGAAACCAAAATTATACTATAGCTTGAGAATAGTTAGAAAAATACAGAAGCAGGCAACATATATACTTAACAAACATAACATCTTTTTCAAAGGCATATAGCAAATGTGTTATTGTAGGTCCTTATATGGAAGAGCATAGAAACATGTAGGTAATAAATGAAATAAGACAAAGCAAAATTAAATTAAAAAGGAGCCTAAATACAAATATAGTGCCCTGTGTACTGAGAAATGAGTAGCTCAATTATCTGAACATGAGACTATAACATAAAATAAATGTCATTTAATCAAATAAAAATATATTATGTTTCATGATATACTAATCCTATGCTAGGAGCCTAATTTTTCCAACAATGCCATAAGGTAATTTATAATATTGTCTCCCTAGGGTGTTAAATTTGTACACACTTATCTATTATGACACAACAAATGTAATCAAGATTTTAATACATTAAGAATGGATGTTTTATTTCAACAATGCAAATAATTTAACTCAAATAGAAGTAAAATTTATAAATTTTCTAATTTGTGCTCGAGATAGCTCTTTTGGTATTTAGCTATTATAAGTTGTTTGGATGTGAGTATCCATTATATTTTTAAACCAGTTGACTCTGAGTGCTTCTGGTTCCACCATAAAATTTGATAAACTTTGTAGCAGAAAAGAAAATGTATTTGCTCTTTGAGGGTAAACCTATTCTCAATAATATAATTTCAAAAAGAGACTGATTTATATGAGGTATGGGTGTGAAGCTGCAGGCTGGAAAAAACTCTAATGACTTGTGATTGGCACCGTTAATAATTTCTGTGTGTTCTTATTCAGACTATCATGAAGCTGCTTTGTACTGCATGGTTTCTTTCCTTTCCAGAGTCTCACTTGGAAGAAATCATTGAGTTCCAAAAGCTCAATACTAATAAGAACAATTTCCCTATAGCATTTGTTGGCTGGAGATTCAATTCTGTGTTTTCAAAATAGGATTTCAAGTCTGATGTGAAATAGCCCATAACAATCTAATTCCAAATTTTACAGATAGATTGATAGATATTGATATATGTAGATTATTTTGAAATATTTTAAAGTACTGTTTACAAAGTAATAAAATATGTTTAGTAAGAAAAACATCTACTGATATACCAAGGTGCGTATTGATTATAATTAATTTGGATATGTGTACTTTTGATGAATATTCAGGAAACACGCAAAGGTGAAAACCTGAAAATGTGACTGAGGCAAGATTTGCATTAAATCTGAACTCGAAGGTTAAGCTATTAATCACTCTATCTATTTCTATGTGAAACCACTTCAGAAACAGTTCTGAGTAATATTATTAACTGAATGTGTGTGTACCTCCACAGTTTTTATATTGAAACCATAACCCCAATGTGATGGTAGGTGCCTTTGGGAAGTGAATAGATCATAAAAGTAGAATGTTTGAGAGTGGGATTAGTGATCCTAGGAAAAGAACCCCAGAGAGTTCTCTCATCCAATTTCTACCATATGAGGATGCAACAAAAAACAGGCTATCTGCAAACTGGAAAGGGGTCATTAGTAGATCTTGACCATACTGGTACCCTGATCTCAGACTTCCACCTTTCAGCACTGCAAGAAATACATTTATATTATTTAAAAGTCACCCAGTCCATGGAATCTTCTTATTGCAGCTCACATGGACTAAGACATCAAAGCAGAGGGGAAAATTTTTATCACAATAGTATCCAAATTCTGCATTGTCAGAGTCAGAAGACATGGTATATGTTAATAGGTGTTTACCTATCAGGGTGCCTGTCCTCATGAAAGGCAGTCATTTTAGTTTTCATAGGATATATTTTCAATTAGCTTGAAATGCATACAGTACTTCATATTCATAAGTCCTATTAAAGTACCTTTTTATCCAGTTTTTATTCTAAAGTTTTACTATTTTATTCATTTATTTGATAATTTTTTATTGTTTTACTTTAAGTTCTGGGGTACGTGAGCAGAATGTGCAGATTCTACACATGTGCATAGCTACACACGTGCCATAGTAGTTTGCTGCATCCATCACTCAATCATCTACATTAGGTATTTCTCCTAATGCTATCCCTCCCCTAGTCGCCCATCCCACTGTTATCCCTCCCCTAGCCATCCACCCCCACAGCAGTCCCCAGTGCGTGATGATCCCCCATCCCCATGTCCAGGTGTTCTCATTGTTTAACTCCATTTATGAATGAGAACATGTGGTGTTTGGTTTTCTGTTCTTCTGTCAGTTTGCTGAGAATGATGGCTTTCAACTTCATCCATGTCCCTGCAAGGGGCATGAACTCATCCTTTTATATGGCTGCATAGTATTCTGTGGTGTATATGTGCTACATTTTATTTATCCAGTCTATCATTGATGAGCATTTGGGTTGGTTCCAAGTCTCTGATATTGTGAACAGTACCAAAATAAACATATGTGTGCATGTGTTGTTACAGTAGAGTGATATATAATCCCAGTAATGGGATCACTGAGTTAAACAGTATTTCTATTTCTGATCCTTGAGGAATCGTCACACTGTCTTCCACAATGGCTGAACTAATTTACACTCCCAACAACAGTATAAAAGTTATCCTATTTCTCCACATCTTCTCCAGCATCTGTTGTCTCCTGATTTTTTAATGATCATCATTCTAACTGGCATGAGATGGTATCTCAATGTGGTTTTGATTTGCATTTTTTTATGACCAAGGATGATGAGATTTGGTGTGTATGTGTGTGTGTGTGTGTGTGTTGACTGCATAAATGTCTTCTTATAAATGTCTTCTTTAGAAAAGTGTCTCTTCATACTCTTTGCCCTATTTTTATGAGTCTTTTCTTGTAATATTTTTTAAGTTCCTTGTAGATTCTGGATATTAGCACTTTGTCAGATGAGTGGATTGCAAAAATTTTTTCCCATTCTCTTGGTTGCCAGTTCAGTCCAATGATAATTTCTTTTGCTGTGTGGAAGTTCTCTCGTTTAATTAGATCCCATTTTTTTTTTATTTTAGCTTTTGTTGCTATTGCTTTTGGTGTTTTAGTCATAAAGTCTTTGCCCATGCCTATGTCCTGAATGGTATTGCCTAGGTTTTTTTTTTTTCCTATGATTTTTATGGTGTTAGGTCTTATGTTTAAATCTTTAATCCATCTTTTGAGTTAATTTTGGTATAGGGTTTAAGAAAGTCATCCAGTTTCAGCTTTCTGTATGTGGCTAGTCAGTTTTCCCAACACCGTTTATTAAATAGGGATTTCAATACAGACAAGCAGAGAGCCAAATCATGAGTGAACTCCCATTCACAATTGCTACAAAGAAAGTAAAGTACCTAGAAACACAACTTACAAGGAATGTGAAGGACCTCTTCAAAGAGAACTACAAACCACTGCTCAAGGAAATAAAAACAGATGGAAAAACATTCCATGCTGATGGTTAGGAAGAATCAATATCATGAAAATGGACATACTGCCTAAAATAAGTTATAGATTCAATGTTATCCCCATCAAACTACCATTGACTTACTTCACAGAATTGGAAAAAAAAAAAACACCTTAAATTTTATATGGAACCCAAAAGAGCCCACATAGCCAAGATAATCTTAAGCAGAAAAAAAAAAAAAATGCTGCAGACATCATACTACCTGACTTTAAAGTGTATTAGAAGGCTACAGTAATCAAAACAGCATGGTATTGGTACCAAAACAGAGAGATAGACCAATTTAACAGAACAGGGGCCTCAGAAATAATGCCACACATTTATAACCACCTGATCTTTGACACACCTGACAAAAACAAGCCATTTTATTTATTTTTAATCATTATTTTTGGTTTATTACAAAACAAGGACAATGTTTGTGACAACATAAATTAATTAAGTTACCATCATAACTGTGCTTTTACATTTATTTTCTTTTTTCATTCATCCTCCCCTCTATCATTTCCAACCTCTGGTAACCACCATTTTATTTCCTATCTTTATGAGTTCCACTATTTAGCTCTGATATATAAGTGAGAACAAATGATATTTGTCTCTCTTTGCCTGGATTATTTCACTTAACATCATGGCCTCCAGTTCTATCCATGTTGCTCCAAATGACAGTATTTTGTTTTTATGGCTAAATAACATGGTATTATTATTGTCTAGGCACTTAAGTTAATTTCATATTTTGGCTATTGTGAATAACCCTGCAATAAACAGAGAAGTCCAGGTATCCCTTACTGATCTCCCTTACTTTGGATATATACCCAGTAGAGGAATTGTCGATATTGTAGTTCTATTTTTACCTTTTTGGGAACATTCTGACTGTTCTTTATAGTGGTTGTAGTAATTTATAGTTCCAACAACAGTGTACAACGTTTTCTCTTTCTCCACATGCTCACTGGTGTATTATTTCTTGCCTTTTTGATATAAAATATTTAAATTGGGTGAGATCATATCTCATTTTGGTTTCAATTTGCATTTCTTTTATTATTAGTGATATTGAGCTTTCTTCATATACCTATTTGCATTTGTATGTATTCTTTTAAGAAATGTTTGTTCAAAACTTTTGATTAATTTTTAATTGGACTGTTTTGTTTTTGTTTTTGTTTTTGCTACTAAGTTGTTTGAGCACCTTATGTATTCTGGTTATTTGTTAGATGAATAGTTTGCAAATATTTTCTCTTTCTATGGATTGTCCCTTCACTTTATTTATTGTTTGATTTGCTGCACAGATATATAATCTTGATATATAATTTATTGTTTGTTTTGCTGCACAGATATATAATAGCTTGATATATAATCACAGTTGTCTATTTTTGCTTGTGATTCCTGTGCTTTTTAAGTCTTATCAAAAAAAAATTTCCTAGACATGTCCTGACGTATTTTTCTATTATTTTCTTCTGTTGCTTTCATAGTTTTAGGTCCCAGATTTAAGTTGGGTTTTGTTTATGATGAGAGATAGGAAACTAGTTTCATTCTTTTGCATATAGATGTCCAGTTTCCCCAGCATCGTTTATTGAAAAGACTGCATGTTTTTGATGTCTTTGTCAAAAATTAGTTGGCAGAAAAATGCATAAATTTATATCTGGATTTTCTATTCTGTTGCACTGGTTTTTATGTCTGTTTTTTATGCTGGTACCATACCGTTGTGGTTCCCAAGATTCACAGTAAATTTTGAAGTTAGGTAGTGCCTCTAGCTTAGTTCTGCTTGCTCAGGATTGTTTTGGCTATTGTGGGCCTTTTGTGGTTTCATGTAAATTTTAAGACTTTTATTTTCCATTTCAGTGAAAAATGTCATTGATATTTTGATAAGCATTACATTGAATCTATAAATTGTTTTGATTAGTGTTGTCATTTTAATGATATTAACTCTTTCAGTCCATGAGCCTGGAGTATCTTTCTTTTTTTGTGTGTCCCCTTTCTTTTCTTTTATCAGTTTTAGTTTTTCTTGTACAAATATTTTACTTCTTTAATTTGATTTCTAAATTGTTTATATTTTTGTAGTTATTGTAAATAAAATAGCTTTCTTGATTTTTTTTTCAGATTGTTTGCTGTTGATGTATGCACAAGCTACTAATTTTTGTATGCTGATTGTGTATCTTTCAAATTCCCTGAATTTTTTTATCAGCTCTAACAGTTTTTTGGCATAGCCTTTAGATTTTTTTAGGTGTAAGATAGTGTCACCTGTGAACAAAGCTAATTTAACTTCCTCCTTTCCAGTTTGAATGCCTTTTAGTTCTTTCAATTGCCTAATTGCTCTGGCCAAGACTTCAAATGTTATGTTGGACAATGGTGGTAGAAGTAGGCATTTTTTACTTGTACCAATACTTATGGGAAAGGCCTTCATTTCTTCCTTGCTCAGTACCATGTTTGCTGTGGGTTTATCTTATATGTTCTTTATTATTTTGAGGAATTTTCCTTCTAGACTCATTTTGATGTGGATTTTATCATAAAAGGATATTGAATTTTATCTAATGCGTTTTATCATTTATTGAAATAGTCATATGACTTCCTTTCTTGATTCTGATAATGTAAAGAATCACATTTATTGATACGTATATGTTGAACTATCCTTGCATCCTTGGTACAAATCCCATTTGATCATGGTGAATGATTATTTAGTGTGATGTGGAATTCAGTTTGCTAGAATTTGGTAAGAATTTTTGTATCTTTGTTTATCAGTGCTATTGACTAGCAGTTTTGTTGTTGTTGTTGTGGTTGTTGTTGTGTCTTTGTCTGGTATTGGTAGCAGGGTAAATACCAGCCTCATAGAATGAGTTTGGATGTATTTACTCTTCAAATTTTTTGAAATACATGTTCCTTAACTTAAGACATTCAGGTTATTTAAATTCAAATACAAGACAAATATTCCATGCTTCATATGATATTCCACAAGTTATTACACTGGAATAAGGGAGGATTATTTTACCATTTTGCTACATATACCTATTGGTGGAATGAAGAAGATAAAGTTTATATACATTCGTTCTTAATTATCTCCTTTATGAAATCAGTAATTTCAGGTTTCTATGGAATTTTGTTATCAAAGAGCATAGAATTTTACAGTTAAAAAGGGTTCTAATCTTACACTAATGTCCTTGCCTTGTAAATGAACAAACTAAGTTTAAATTAGTTAAATGATTCACCAAAATGTCAAAAAACAAACAAAAAAACAAAACCACCTATTTAGTAAGAGAGTCATTACTAAGTGTTGATAAAGCTCATCCAATTGTCTTTCCACTATAGGAGACTTCTTGCGATGAATAGTAGTTGTATAAAATTACTTAGTTTCCTTCTGTCCTCTTTTATCAAAATGATAGGCCTAAATATCCAAATATCTGAATGTTTGTAACCTATATTTTGCCAGTCTTGTCAATGCCTCTTATGTAAAAATTAAGAGGCATCTATGCTTATTTCCAAGTAGAATTTTCCTCAGTTGTTATGTCCCCATGTACAAAAATGTTTACATTTTTTGCTGTGACTGTCTGAACAACATTGACTTGATTTCAAAATAAATGACTCCACAAAATCTAATGATAGAACACAGAATACTATACAGTAAAATTGAAGATCATATATGAAAAACTATAATTTCAAACTATTGATCAATGTTAATTTGGGCACCTCTGGGTTAGTTCATGGGCATGTGTTAAACAAACCCTTTAGGGTGAATAGAAATGATTATTATTAACATAACTCAATTCAATTACTTTTATAGATTTACTAAGCCATATTTTCTTCATTATTCCCCTATAGTTGGCCTCTATTTCTGATCTGTTCCTCTTATTTGATTTGGTCATTTAGACATTGGTATACCTCTACTTAAGACAAAATTAGAAGAGCAACATTTAAATGAACAATTCACTAAAATAAATAAATAAATAAATAAAAGTCTATTTTTTCAAAGACATGAAATTATACGATTTCTTAGTGATAAAATAGTATGAACAATACATTCTATATCTGTTTATTACTTTTTAGTTCTCTAAGGCAACTTTACTGTACTTTTACCTGCCACTTTGAAATAAGTTAATTTTATCAATTAATTTAAAAATAGTAATATATTTAATTTAAATATATTTAGATTTTTGCACAAAAGGTCTATATTGTGTAGTTATATATAATATACATACACTATTTATATAGTAATAGTCCTAATTTTATATATGTGTGTGTGTATAAATTTTTAGAGAAAATAAAATATTTTCCTTGGTCTTTGCATTTAAACTGAGAGACAAAAAAAAAAAAGCATAAATTCCACCAATAAAAATATAGTGTATCTAACCTTCTCAGTATTTGGAATTATTACAAAAATTATCTGCATGATTCAATTTTCTGCATGTTACCACTTTCTCTCAATTTTCTGAAAATCATCCACTGAATATTTAGAAAGTAATTTGGAGTATTTTAAATATAATTTTCTTTTGGCTATAGAAAATATCAGCTCTATTGTTATTCAACATATTTTTAATGGTAGTTCAACAATGGTTAGATATTGTATATTTTCTTTCTAACTGTAGTGAAATAAAAAGTTCACTACTAATATCCACATCAAATTTAAGGAAATACAAATCAGTGTTAACAGTGAAGGCATTTATTTTGAAGTAAAAAATAAAAACAGAGAGCCTTTGGGTTTCATCTAACTTGGTGGAGTGTGTTTTCTTTTTTAATAAATACAAAGTAACTTAAGTTTAGTGTAAGAATGAGTTAGAGGCTGAGCTGCTATTTTTATTTCAAATCCACATTGGAGGCTTAAATGGAGATTATATTGTTTCCAGTTCTTCACTCTCTTTTCTGATGTTGTCTTTTCTTTTCTTGATTCATCTATGTATCAGAGTTCCCAGAATACTTTGCGTTAGATAAATTTGAATAATTATTTTTCTATATTTAATTATTAATGATAACTATAAGCTAAGAAAAATAAAATATGTAATAAGGAGAGTTTAATTGTTATCACAAAATATCATGAAAAGAGAAGCAGAAGGACTCAAAAAAGATTAATTAAAAAAAAAAAACGGTCCTAAAAGGCTTTGGGCAAATTCCTTCTTATTATGAAGCAGCAATTTGCCCAAAGCAAATAACTCTATTTCACAAAAGAGAAGGTTAAAGTGAGAAAATTAAAAAGCCTTCTCTATGGCAGGCAACCTATAAATATAGGTCTTAGAATAAAAAAGATAGATGTCATTATTTACTTATTGTATTAGTCCGTTCTCACACTGCTAATTATGACATACCTGAGACTGGGTAATTTTAAAAGGAAAAGATTTAATTAACTCATAGTGCAACATGGCTAGGAAGGCCTCAAGAAACTAACAATCATGGTGGAAGGGGAAGCAAACATGTCCTTTTTCATGTGGCAGAAGCAAGGAGAAGTGCTGAATAAAAGGGGAAAAATACCTTATAAGAGTATCAGATCTCACGAGAATTCACTCATTATCATGAAAATAGCGTTAAAGTAACCGCCCCTATGGTTCAATTATCTCCTACCAGGTCTCTCCCAGGACATGTGAGGATTATTGGAACTACAATTCAAGATGAGATTTAGGTGGGGACACAACAAAACCATATACTTTCAGTCCTGGCCCTTCCCAAATCTCATGTCCTCACAATTCAAAATGCAGTCATGCCTTCAAAGAGTTACCCAAAGTCTTAACTCATTGTAACATTAACTCAAAAGTCCAAGTACAAAATCTCATCTGAGGTGAGGAAAGTCCCTTCTGCCTACACGCCTTTAAAATCAAAAGCAAGTTAGTTACTTCCTAGATACAATGAGCGTACAGTCATTAAGAAAATATACCCGGCTGGGCGCGGTGGCTCAAGCCTGTAATCCCAGCACTTTGGGAGGCTGAGACGGGTGGATCACGAGGTCGAGAGATCGAGACCATCCTGGTCAACATGGTGAAACCCCGTCTCTACTAAAAAGACAAAAAATTAGCTGGGCATTGTGGCGTGCGCCTGCAATCCCAGCTACTCGGGAGGCTGAGGCAGGAGAATTGCCTGAACCCAGGAGGCGGAGGTAGCGGTGAGCCAAGATTGCGCCATTGCACTCCAGCCTGGGTAACAAGAGCGAAACTCCATCTCAAAAAAAAAAAAAGAAAAAGAAAGAAAATATACCCATTGAGATACCATCTCCCACCAGTTAGAATGGTGATCACTAAAATATCTGGAGACAACGGATGCTGGAGAGGATATGAAGAAATGGGAACACTTTTACACTGTTGGTGGGAGTGTAAATTAGTTCAGCCACTGTGGAAGACAGTGTGATGATTTCTCAAGGACTTAGAAATAGAAATTCCATTTGACCCAGCCATCCCATTACTGGGTATATACCCAAAGGATTATAAATCATTCTGTTATAAAGACACATGCACATGTATGTTCATTGTGCCACTGTTTACAATAGCAAAGACCTGGAACCAACGCAAATGCCCATTAATGATAGACTAGACAAGAAAAATGTGGCACATATACACCATGGAATACTATGCAGCCATAAAAACAATGAGTTCATGTCCTTTGTAGGGACATGGATGAATCTGGAAACCATCATTCTCAACAAACTGACACAAGAACAGCAAAACAAACACTGAATGTTCTCATTTACAGGTGGATGTTGAACAATGAGATCACATGGACACAGGGAGGGAAACATCACACACTGGGGTCTGTTGGGGGAAAATAGGAGAGGGACAGCATGGGTTAGGGATGTTGGGAAGGGATAGCATGGGGAGAAATGCCAGATATAGGTGATGGGAGGATGGAGGCAGCAAACCACATTGCCATGTATTTATCTATTAAACAATCCTGCCTGTTTTGCACATGTACCCCAGAACCTAAAGTGCAATAATATATATATTTTTTACAAAAGTAAAAAATTCTTAAAACCTTAAAAAGAAAAAAAAAATACCCATTTAAATGGGAGACATTGGCCAAAACAAGGGGGTCACAGGCCCCATGCAAGTCTGAAATCAAATAGGGAAGTCATTAAACCTTGAAGTTTCAAAATGATCTCCTTTGATTCAATATCTCACATCCAGGTCACACTAATGCAAGAGGTAGGCTCCCATGGCCTTGGTCACTCTCCCCTTGTCTCTTTCCAGGGTAGAGTCTCCATTTGGGCTGCTTTCACAGACTGGCATTGAGTTCCTGTGGCTTTTCCAGGAGCATGGTGCAAGTTGTTGGTGAATCTACGATTCTGGGGTCTGGAGGACAGTGGTCCTCTTCTTACAGCTCCACTAGGCAAAGCCCTAGTAGGCACTGTGTATGCAGGCTCCAAGCTCACATTTAATTTCTGCACTGCCCCAGCAGAGGTTCTCCACGAGAGTTCTGTCTCTGCAGCAGAGTTTTAACTGGACATCCAGGTGTTTCAATACATCCTGTGAAATCTAGGCAGTTTCTAAAATCTCATTTCTTGGCTTCTGCTCACCCACAGGCCCACCACATAGAAACTTCCAAGATTTGGGCCTTGCACCTTCTGAAGCAATGGCCTGTGCACTGTCTTGGCCCTTTTTAGTCATGCTAGAGTGCCTGCTTTGCAGAGTATCAAGTTCCAAGGCTGTATACAGCAGGGAGGTCCCTAGAATTAGCTCACAAAACAATTTTTTCCTCCTAGACCTCTGGGCCTGTGATGGGAGGCACTGCCATGCAGCTCTCTAACATGTCCTAGAGGCATTTCCCCCATTGTCTTGATTATTATTCTGCTCCTCATTATTTATGCAAACTTTTGCAGCCAGATAAAATTTATTCATTGATAATTAGGTATTCTTTCCTATGGCATTGTCAGGCTGCAGATTTTTCAAACATTTATTCTCTGCCTTCTCGCAAACATTTTGCCAATTAAAATTGTATTCTGCCAGATACCCTAAATCATCTCTCAGAAGATCAAAGTTCCATGGATCTCTGGTACAGGGAGAAAATGCCAGCAGTCTATATGCATAGCAAGACTGACCTTTATTTCAGTTCCCACTAAGTTCCCCATTTCTATCAGAGACCACAGAAGCCTTAACTTCATTGTCCATATCACTATCAGCATTTTGGTCTAAATGATGCAACAAGCCTCTCGGAAGTTCCAAACTTTCTCACAGGATCCTGTCTTCTTCTGAGCCTTCCAAAAGCTTCCAACCTCTGCCTGTTATCTGTTCCAGTTGCTTCCACATTTCCAGCTTCAAATGTGTTAAAATAATTTTATAATAGGTGGAAAACAATAAAATGCATTTATTATCATATTATCTTTTTGGATGGCAGTAAAATAGCAAAATTTTATACAATTCAATGGCATCATGATAGCTTAGTTTGGCCTCTTCTAAAATTTCATATAATAGATCGTATGGTAATTTTATTTTTGTTTCTAGCTTATTTTGCTCTATTTGATTTTGATATTTATTTGTCTTATGTGAATTGGTAATTTATTCCTTTTTAATCACAGACCAGCAAGTCATTATGACTTGTTAATCTGTGATATATACTTCCATTTGTTTGTTCTCTTTTCTATGGTCATTAACGTTTATTCCAGCATGGGTTATTATGAATAAAGCTACGACAACATTTATTTTGCAAATCTCTTTTTGAACATCTATTTTTGATTTTTGGGGGGGATATAAATTTCTAAGATTGGAATTGCTGTCATAAATTAGGTGAATGAGTATATAAAACATCTCTCTTCTTACTTTGGGTTTAATTTGCTCTTTGTTACCTATCTTCTTAAGGCATAATCCTAAATTATTATTCTGAACCTTTTTGCTTCTTTAATATGAACATTTTAAAGCTATAAATATTCCTCTAATAACTGCTATTTTTGCATCTCACAAAATTTGATATCTTCCATTTTTATTAATATTTAACTTAAAAATTGTCTAATTTCCTTACAATTATATATTATTTCACTTTGATGTGTTACTTAAAAGTACATTGCTTACTTACAAAACTGGCTGTTGTGTGGGTAGACACTGAGCTAGCTGCAGGAGATTTTCTTGTTTTGTTTTGTTTTGTTTTGTTTTTTAACCCCCATAGTACCTGGAACTCCAGCAAGACAGAATCATTCACTCCCCTGGGAAGGGAGCTGAAACCAGGGATTCCAGTGGTTTTGTTCTGTGGGTCCCACTTCCATGGAGCCCAGGAAGTTAAAATCCACTGACTGAATATCTTGCTGCCAGCACAGCAGTCTGAAGTCAATCTGGGATGCTCAAGCTTGGCATGGGAGGGTCTTCCCCCACTTACTGAGGCTCCAGTAGGTGGTTTTCCCTTCACACTGTAAACAAAGCCACCCAGAAGTTTAGACTGGGCAGAATGCACTGCAGCACCATAAAGCCACTGTGCAGACTGCCTCTCTAGATTACTCTGCACTGGGCAGGGCTTCACTGAAAGAAAGGCAGCAGCCCCAGTCAGGGACTTATAGACAACACTTACATCTCCCTGGGACAAAGCACCTGGGGGAAGGGGTGGCTGTGGGTGCAGTTTCACTAGTCTTAAATGTTCCTGCCTGCCAGCTCCAAAGAGAGCAGGAGGTCTCCCAGCACAGTACTCAAGCTTTGCTAAGGGACAGACTGTCTCCTCAAGTGGGTCCCTGAACCCCATGTATCCTGACTGGGAGACAACTCCCAGCAGGTTTCAAGAGAGGCCTCATACAGGAGAGCTCCAGGTGGCATCTGGCGGGTGCCCTTCTAGAATGTAGCTTCCAGAGAAAGAAGCAGACAGCAATATTTACTCCATAAATATGTACAATTATTATGTGTGAATCAAAAATAAAGCAAAAATGAGTATGCAGCAATTCATTACACAGCAATAGATAACTAATACAATAAGTTAATAAAGATGTCCTAACCTGGGCTGAGTGCAGCTGACTCAGGCCTGTAATCACAGCACTTTGGGAGGTCAAGAGGCACAGACTTGAGGTCAGGAGTTCATGATCAGCCTGGCAAACATTGTGAAACCCCGTCTCTACTAAAAATATAAAATTTTGCCAGGCCTGGTGGCACACACCTGTAATCCTAGCTACTTGGGAAGCTGAGGCAGGAGAGCAACTTGAAGCTGGGAGGGAGAGATTGCAATGAGCCAAGATCATTCTACTGCACTCCAGGCTGGGCAACACAGTGAGTGAAACTTTGTCTCAAAAAAAAGTTACGTTTGGAATTTTTAGGTGTATCCTTTATATAAACATCAGTTAGAGTGAGACTATATCCTTGCTAAAGAAGGACTATTGGATATTAATGTAATGCATTGGATATCTGTAAAGGTCAGAGGCTCCATCTACTAGGAAATTAAGCCCAATGAGTAAATTTATTTTTAAGAAACTACAGAAAGCCTAAATTATGAAAACATCACCAAATAGTATGTTCTTAATTGTTTTTCATAGCCTGAATCTCATGAATACAAAGGTATTTATCTTCCCTGTGGCCCAATTGTTGAATGATACCTAGAAACAGGTGTTTGTACCAACTGGCACTGTAATATTTAGATATAGTTATATCTACAACCCAAATGAAACTGAGAATTTATTGAGTAGTGTGACCTGTAGTCACCAATTCGTGAATTGAGAATGCTTTGTACATTGGAAGAGGTGGTTTCTGTTGGGATAGAATCCTGGATGAAATAGTAACTTGAACTGCTGTATACTGAGATCATTTTAAATCATTCTGTTAGAGCTATAAAATATAATAAAGGTTGGAAGTTCATTGATTTAGGTAAATGAAAACCAATCTTATGCAAGTGAAAATGAGAATGATTTTAATAAGTTGAGTTGGAAACTCCAAACGATGTAATTAAAATGGGAATCCACTGGCCATGAAAACAAGTGACTTTGGCCATAGACAATCAAATAAATGCCTTCATCAACACATAAAAAAATTTTAAGCAATGTGAAATAGAAAGTAATTTAGGAAAAAGGGCTCAAAGAATTTTACATGCTTAGTACAGGAAACTCCTGTGCTGAATGCATATAGCTCAACATTTCATCCTCGTCTAATGTTAGTAGGCATATTCCTTTATGTAAGATTTTACAGAAAATGCTGTAATGTGAATAATGACTGCCTGATACACGTGGCAAGAACATGTTGACAAAGTCAGAGAATGGACTAAAGAGAAAGTGGTTTAAGCATCTTGCCTCTGAAGCATTTCTCTCCTAATTACCCAGGGTTAACTCCTGGGTAAAAAAAGGAAGTTACTTGGTCTAGGCACCTTGAAAACATGCTAACAATTCTTAGACTGAACAGACTCATATTTTCTAAAACTGGTGTTCTTATTTATAAGATGCAACAATTGATATACTGTTAAATTTTCATTTTAAATAATGAATCTTCAGGTCTAGAATTTTAGTTAAATTAGTTGTATTTACTTTATATCTTTGGGGAGATTCTCAATCTTTCATTTATATGCCTCTTTTAAGTACGTAAAAATTTTTATCACAAGTGTTTAACCACACTTATCTTTAAAACCTGAACATCTGTGTCATCTGAGTTCGTTAGTACAGCTTTTTTTCCCCCATTATTTAAGAGTCATATTTACCTGCTTCTTTACATGTCTAATAATTTTATTTCTATCCTGAACAAGGCAGATGCTGCAGGTTTATTTTTTGCCCACATTTAAGTTGTATTAAGTTTAGTTCTGGCTAGCAGACAGATGTACTTGATCCTATAAAACCTTGGTTTCAGAAATTGTTATGCAGGATACAGCGTATTTCTTACTCAAAGACTAGAGTAACTCTGCTCCTAAAACATCTTTCTTGGATCACCATAGCATGTTTGTCTGTTTAATGAGGCATCTCCAATTTGGCTAGTCACATCCCCTAATGCATATTCGACGAGGCCTTCAGAATACGCATTCATCTCCCTGATTCCCTATTCCCTACTGTTAGCTGTTCTCTGACTGGTTTCAGGGTCTTGCCGAGTGCATGCACAAGTTAGCATTCAGGCAAAGCCCCAAAGGGAAATGTATGCAGTCCTCTAGATTTTCTTTTCTAGCACTAGTTTCCTGTCCTATAAATTCCAGCTGATTCAGCAACTCCAGCACCCAAACCATACACCTGCCAGTCAGACCTCTACATTGTTTGACTAAGCTCTCCTCCATATATGTACATTTCCTAAGGATGCATTTGTGTGTCTCTGACAATTCTCGGTGTCATAATTTGGGTAGTGACCGTTATAGAAAGCCAAGGTGAATGCAGAGGTCACCACTTTTCTTCCTTTCTTTCAAGCACCAGAGCCCTGTGCTGCCCAATTCATTATAAAAAGTTGCTTTGTATATGCTTATTATCTTTTCTTAGTTGGTTTCTGAAGTCCCTGGTCTGTTTTTAATATCTCTTTAAAAAAAAATCCCTGTTTGTTTCTTTAGTAGCAACTTGAAAATTATATATATTTTCCTACTTTGATCAAAATTTTGAATTTTATCACAATAATTTTCCGAACTATTTTTTAAGAATATTTTTCTTGATTGGTTCCATTTCAAATAAAATATTTAAATGACTTCAGTTGTTCTTTTTTTCTATTTTAATTGTTGTGAGTATATAATAAGTGATACTTTTTCATCAATTGTTTTGTTTTAGAAACAAAATTATTGTTAATACAGTTTTGTATTTTGGAATTATATCCAGAAATTATTTTTGTATTTGCTTTGTCTCTCTCAAATTTTTAACAAGGTTTAGATATTGTGTTCTTAGTTTTGTTATCTTAATAATCAAGTATTTCTGTATGTTTCTAGATTCTCTGTTAAATGAGGTAAAGTATAGCAATTCCTTGCCTAAATTAGGCAATTGATAAATATTTGTCTGCTGTTGCTGCTGTCATCATCATCATTAAATGGCACGCATATCACCAACAGTACCCAAAATTTTCAAGCTTCAAATCGAGAATTTCTGAATAACAAAGATGACAGACTTGACTCATTTGAAATACATTGTTTTCTCTCTTCCTCCATCTCTCTTTCATGAAAAATGTGGGGTTTTTTTTACCATTAGTTGGTTGCAGAAAAAAGCAAAGCAATAATACATGTAAAAACAAGTTATGCTTGCTTTTAGTAACATTTTTATTCTAAATCCTGGAAATATCTGTGAGATTATTTGAGTTATGCCCACTTTAAAACATTTAAGAAGCATCATTGTCACTATAAAATAACTATCTAATTCAGTCACAAAGATAATACATAGCATCTATAAATGACTGTAATTAATTTTGAAAAAAATAGGTCCCTGATTCAAAGAGAAATACTGCCATTAATAGGATGTAATCAGATACACTTGTAGTGACTTTGAGCATACACCAATAACTTTAGATGTAAATTATTATAAAGAATTTTTTCTGACCCAATTTTCTCAAAAAAGTTGCCATTATGAGTGTGGAAATGATTTATCACTGTATTCCAATCTGATTTAATGTTAATACACATTCATAATTAATGGGAGTAATGATAGAGTTCAAGAATCCTAGAATTGAATATCATACTCGAGCTATTCCCAGTACTCATTCCATGTATTATTTCAGGTTCTTCCAAATAAACTTGGAGAAAGAATAAATGATATTCTTTGGATTTGTTATCAGCAACATGAGAAAGACTAAGACAAAATATGTTGATACTTGTTTGTCTTTTCATCATTATTTTACATAGATTTTATTAAAAATCTAGAGATAATTTGCTGTGCTCCAGCTATGCTCCCTTGCTATATGTAGTAGTAAGGATCCTGAGGAAGCATTTGTGTCTCCAATGACAAAAGTGAATCCCTTATATTGAATAAGTATGGAAAGTCCATAAAAAGGTCTGGAGAAAATTGAAACTGTTTAGAAGTCCGAGTCAGTGGTAGAATATATGTGCCGACTTAAAGTTATGAATGCATTTGCACTTTTTAAGGGAATTTAAATCAATTCCCTTTATATATACCTGTCACAGTTTGGGTTTAAGGTTTCTAAAATATGGTATGAAAAGTGCAGGCCATGTAGCTTTTGTAATATAGGTGTTGTTCCCATCTTAGTGATAATATAATGAATCATGTTCATAATAAATCATTACAATAGCTTTCTCCAGTGGAATTCAGGATCACACTTCTTTTTAGCATTTGATTCTATAATCAGGCTATAGATTTATGGGTAGAGAAGCCACTTATGAGGCTGAGATTGTAGTTTTCCATCTGACCTGAGAATAGAACATAAACAAATATGAACACTAAGGTAAAGCAGGTTCTTGAATTTGAAAGTTTATTTCCAAAATCTTTCCCTGAATTGGACACTAAAGTTTACATAGACAACTTCCATGCCTCAATACCTTTATATGCTAGACTACAGGATTGATTGTGATTATCTTTAAATTTGCCATCAGCTTAAGTGTTCTATAATTTTATGTAAAATTTAATTACACAAAATTGAAATCCTTCTTACCAAGACCTAACTTTTTCTAAAGTGTTCACTATCCTAGAATATGTTACTAACAATGATTTTTAAACCTCTTTGTCAAGAAATCTTAAAAACCAGGACAAGTACATGTCAATATTGAATTTTTCAAATGGAACTGCCATGTTCAGCTATGTTACATGTAAAAGCTACACCTCTCATATGTAAGATACATTCCCTTATATAACTTACCTGCCTATGTGAAGAGATTTTTTTCAGGTCGTGTATTAGTTTTCTCTTACCTTCATAACAAATTGCCAAAAATTAAAGGGTTTAAATGATGCAAACATTATTTTACAATTCTGTAGGTCAAGAGCCTGATATGAGTCTCACTGAGTTAAAAGCAAGCTGTCAGACAGATGCATTCCTTTCTGGAGGCTCTGGGGGAAGATTGCCTTCCTAGCTCGTTCAGATTATTGGCAGAATTCAGTTCCTTGTTATTCTAGAACTGAGGTCCCAATGTCCTTTCAGGATGTCAGCCTGAAGACATTATCACATCTATTGTCCACCAGATTATCTGGTTCCTGCCCCCTTCTCTGACTTCAAGGCTAGCAATGTCTACTGAAGTCCCTTTCAAGCTTCAAATATCACCTGCCTCTCATTCTGTCACACCTCTCTGACTGTCTCTCTGACTCTAGATGGTAGATCTTTGTTAGTTTTCAGGGCTTATAAATTAGAATGGGCCCACACTGATAATCCAGGATGGTCTAAACATTTAGGCATATCTGCAAGTCCCTTTTGCCAAACAGCATGACATATTCAGAGGTTCCACATATGTAGAGCAGGTACGTCTTATGAGGACCATTATTTTATGTACCACAGGTAATCCTTTCCAGGCTCTTTAAATTCTAAAACCTATGATTGTACAATACTGCTTTTTAAATAATATTTCAAATTCCTGAAAAATGCCCATTCTATGTTACCCAACAGTTTGAAGTTCTTTTCCACAATATTCAAAAATAACTTTTCTTCTTGCTCTAAAATTCATTTGCAATAGACTTTGCTATGCTCCATTTGTCACCTATTGTATTAAACATATTTTAGGGATATCTTCACTTAAATATACAAATTAATGTGTCTGCCATATCTCATACACAATAAATACTATAGCTGGGTAGCTATCATTTCTGTCAACTGTGATACGTTTGTCTACATTCAATTCCAAGTACAATTGCTTATTGATAATGATAACTTGCTCAAGTGGCTTAGCTTCTCTAAACCATAATTTCCTTGATCTCCAAAATAAGCATATTTATCATAATAGGGTTACTTTGGGTTAATAACTATAAAAGTAATCAGTTAATAGATTTAACTGACTTAACAAGGTATTTAAGGAACAATGTTGATAACCTATAAGAGCTAAGTAATTCTCAATTGATTAGTATATGATAGCAATAGACTAAAAATTATATAGAATTTTTATATTCCATTGGATAAAATAAATTTTTATAATTTGTGACCTTGAGAGGTCATGCTCATACATAACCACATATAAAGGCAATGAGAAATAAATTTCAGTTTTTTTGACTTCTGTAGTGATAGAGTTTTCTATCATGAATCATCCTTGCTTTTTGAAATAAGCATATGTCCTTGTAGTTTGGGAAAATTCTAATGCCTAAGATTATGATAAATCTAAAGTTTTAGTAAGTTTGATTCTGTTAGTTTACACTTATCAAACTGAAGAGATGAATATTACACTAACTTTCTGTATTTTACTTCATGTTATTTCAGAAAAAATTTAAGACAGTTCATAACACAAAAAAATTCAACATAAGGTTAATTAAAAATTGTCCAGGAATAGGGGCTCACACCTGTAATCCCAGCACTTTGGGAGGCCAAGGCATGTGTCACGAGGTCAGGAGTTCAAGACCAGTCTGGCCAAGATGGTGAAACCCATCTGTACTAAAAATACAAAAATTAGCCAGGCATGGTGGTGGGGACCTGTAATCCTAGCTACTCAGAAGGCTGAGGTGGATAATTGCTTGAACCTAGGAGGTGGAGTTTGCAGTGAGTCAAGATTGTGCCACTGCACTCCAGCCTGGGTGACAGAGCTAGACTCCATCTCAAAAAAAAAAAAAAAAAAAAAAATTAATTAAAAACTGTGATAAAGGGCCAGGCACGGTGGCTCAAGCCTGTAATCCCAGCACTTTGGGAGGCCGAGGCGGGTGGATCACGAGGTGAAGACATCGGGACCAACCTGGTCAACATGGTGAAACCTCGTCTCTACTAAAAATACAAAAAATTAGTGGGACGTGGTGGCGCGTGCCCGTAATCCCGGCTACTTGGGAAGCTGAGGCAGGAGAATTGCCTGAACCCAGGAGGCAGAGGTTGCTGTGAGCCGAGATCGCGCCATTGCACTCCAGCCTGGGTAACAAGAGCGAAACTCTGTCTCAAAAAAAAAAAAAAACCAAAAAAAACTGTGATAAAGAATTAATAGGAATAAAAAGCTTGAAGAACTAGAAAAAAGATAAAAATTATGCATTATAATCCAATTTGCCATGTTAGCCAGATAATCTAAGTTTTTCATAGCTACAGTAAAACAATATATCTATTACCTTACACTATTTTCCATATACATGAAAAAATATACCTATTATACCTAGTAAAGTATAACCCTATAATGGCAGAGATTGCTGTGTATTTTGTTATTATTGGTTATCTCCTGCACTTTGAAGATTTCCTGGAACATAATATTTGCTCAATATATATTTGTGGAATATATGTTTAGAAATGAATTTATTCTCTGAAAAATATCTACAAAGAAGAGCAAAAAATCTTGAGTTGATGAGTATGGCTCAAGCCAAATACACTGTGGGAAGTTTTTTAATATCTGTAAAAGTATTGTCAACTGCTATCTTTTAAGCAATTCTCCATGAATTTTATTTAACTTAATTCAGTGTTTGAAGAATATCTTGTTTTACTCAGCTTAAGGTTGGTTTTGTGGTCAGATATATATAAAGCAGTTGCTCTTTAGCAGTCTTTCGCTCCCACACTGGTTTTACTGATTTTATTTCCAGCTGGTTTTAATGTGAAGTAGAGAAAAACTATGTTGGCTGTGAACATGTAAGATAGTGTCTATTACACATAATAATATTATCAGAAGTTGAATTATAATCCTTTAATAATTGGTTCCTGACTTTAAGAATTTCTTAATCTGAAATAAATTTGTTTTTCTATAAATTTTTTAAAATTAGTTTAAAAGAGGGGGCACTGTTTCCAGGCTTAATTTTTAAAAAATAAATTATTCATGACTACTTTTTATTAAATTAACTTGGCCTTGAAAAATGATGATGTAAGATTTTTGTTTCTATAAGTCCTAAAAATCTAGACTTGCAAATATTTGAGAATAAAAATCGATGTGGTTAGGAACATAAATGTGGTGAGAAAGGTGGAACATTGGGCTACAACGTATCATTTTTTCCTTAGTAAACTATTAATGTTCCTTTCTATTTTACTAGTCCAATGAAATGCATAGAGAGCATAGGTTAGTCATATAATATATGACTAAGCATGAACACAGGGAGGGGAGCATCACACCCTGGGGTCTGTTGGGAGGAAATAGGGGAGGGACAGCAGGGGGTGGGGAGTAGGGGAGAGATAGCATGGGGAGAAATTCCAGATATAGGTGATGGGGAGGAAGGCAGCAAATCACACTGTCGAGTGTGTGCCTGTACAACAATCTTGCATGTTCTTCACATGTACCCCAAAACTTAAAATGCAATAAAACAAAGAAAAAGAAAAAAAAGATATGACTAACCTACAGAAAATGAAAAGCATCTTCTATGCTGCAGTGAAGGAAACTCTGTGCTTCATTAAGGTTCTCAGGTAGGTAACCAGATGAGTTGCCCTCTGTGAATTTGTTACTGAGAAAAGAAATAAAAAGAATATAAAACCAAAAGCAAAACTAAAATCTTTTTCTTCCCTCTTTAGTCTCCTAGTAGCAAATTGCCACATCCATATATAAACAAATGCCTTTCTTGTTCATAAACTGCACAGAAAATTCAACATCACACGAGACTATATTGTAAGTCATACTGATTTGAATATTGCAGTTTAATACTTTCTGAGAGAAAAGAGCCTAAAATCTAGATGAGGTCTGAAGCAAGGATATATCTGGAGTCTCCAGGTAGACAGTAGTTAAGAAACAAACTTTACTATCTCTGTTTTTCTTTTCTGAGACGCAAGAAGCCCCCAAGGAGTACAAAGGGAGTAATTCTGTCTGTGATAGTTTACAATCATCCAGAAGCCTGACGTTTTTACAATAAAAGATGACTCCCTCGCTTTCATTGATAAATGGCTATAATTTTCCATTGGACACTGTGAATCGGCTACCCTGTCAGAACAGGAAAAAAAGCTTTCTAACTCTGAACTGAGGGTATAATTCTGAAATGTAAGATTTTAGTGTGCAACAATAGCATGTTTTCTATGCATCTTTGACATGCAAGAGTTTTAGAGAAATCTAAACCTGATAGGTATGTACAAAGAACAGATGCTTGGAAAAACTTAGCCTTTTTATTATAAGGGAAAAAATAATAATGAGTTAAGCAATTAAATAATCAGAAACACAATGGCAAGAAATGTAGTAAAAAAATGAACTTCAAAGAAAGCTATCATGTGAGACACAATTGTCGAAGCTGCTAGAATGCCTAGTGTCTCCTCAACTTTAAAATAAGGAATATGATGACAAGGCATATTCAGCCACACACTTCACATAGACAGAATTACACACTCTATCTTTTAAAGAACATACATCATACAATAGACAAAACAATTTGATAAATGTGTATGTGTGAAAATGCTTATCTTACTATTTACATAAATCACTTATTACGAGACCTGTTGGTTGTTATTGTCCCTTCTCTAGGCCATGATGCTCTTGAAAATAGTTACTTTTCTGTATTTTCAGGAATTCCCTGTTGATTTATTCATTGTCTTTTCTTCTGAAAAGTTTGCATCTAATCTATTTTTAAACTGCTACTATAAGGCCAGGCACAGTGGCTCACCCCTGTAATCTCAGCACTTTGGAGGCGGAGTCAGGCAGATCACCCAAGGTCAGGAGTTTGAGATCAGCCTTGCCAACAGAGTGAAACCCTGTCTCTACTAAAAATAGAAAAAATTAGCTGGGTGTGGTGGCAGGCACCTGTAATCCTAGCTACTCAGAAGACTGAGGCAGGAGAATTGCTTGAACCCAGGAGGTGGAGGTTGCAGTGAGCCAAGATCGTTCCATTGCATTTCAGCCCAGCCAACAGTGCGAGACTTCAACTCAAAAAAAAAGCGCACACACACATACAGTACTATACTGTGAATATTAGTAATTACATTGCTTTCAAGATTCAAGTCATAGTGATATTTATAAATTTATTTTGTTTATTTGTTTCTTTACTTTGAGACAGAGTCTCACTCTGTAGCCCACACTGGAGTGCTGCAGTGTCATCCTTGCTCACTGCAACCTCCTCCTCCTGGGTTCAAGCAATTCTCCTGCCTCAGCCACCTGAGTAGCTGGAATTACAGGCATGTGCTACCACTCCCAGCAAATTGTTGTATTTTTAGTATAGACAGGGTTTTGCCACGTTAGCCTGGTTTGTCTCGAACTCCTGATCTCAAGTGATCCACCTGCCTTGACGTTCCAAAGTGCTGGGATTAGAGGCATAAGCCACTGCGACTGGCCCTGATGTTTTAAAAATTCAACAGTTAAAAATTTGTTCTGGGCCGGGTGTGGTGGCTCACACCTATAATCCCAGCACTTTGGGAGGCCAAGGCGGGTGGATCACGAGGTCAAGAGATCAAGACCATCCTGGTCAACATGGTGAAACCCTGTCTCTACTAAAAATACAAAAATTAGCTGGGTATGGTGGTGCAGCCTGTAGTCCTAGCTACTCAGGAGGCTGAGGCAGGAGAATCGCTTGAATTTAGGAGGCGGAGGTTGTGGTGAGCAGAGATAGCGCCTTTACACTCCAGCCTGGGTCACAAGAGCAAAACTCAATCTCAAAAAAAAAATTCATTCTAATAAGTGTAATCACTTTGAAATGTGGATGTTACTATTTCACTGTCAGCCATCACTATTGTCAGCTAATAAGCATTCATTGAAGTGTCATTTTGTGCATTCATTTTGTGAGAAGTAGTGATATTAATTTAATTTAAAAAATATTTCCAAGACAGTGTTGATATTGAATAAATAATAGTGTGCTAAAATGAAAAAATGGTAAAACATCTGAATTTGCCAGATGAATTGCATATTTAATACTGCCATCATATACAAAGTATCAAGAGTTCTATGCTTCTGCCCAATGAGTCCTTTGAACATAGATCACCCTGTTGCACTCCAGCCTGGCTACAAGAGCAAAACTCTGTCTCAAAAAAAAAAAAAAAAAAAAAAAAGGAAATTGCTGTTCTTTTTCTTGGAATTTACTCTTTATTCTTGTCCATCTGCACAGCTCCATTTAAACTAAAAAAAAAATCCATTAAGGCTTTATGAAATTTTCATTTAGTTTGCTACCCTTCTCTCATCACATGTAGTTGGCCACCACTATATATCTGTTTTTCAACACCTATATATTAATTTAAATTTTAAATATCACTATATATACTATTAACTATTATATATTTATATATATTTTTTATTGCATTTTAGGTTTTGGGGTACATGTGCAGAACATGCAAGATAGTTGCATAGGTACACACCTGTCAGTGTGATTTGCTGTCTTCCTCCCCTTCACCAACATGTGGCATTTCTCCCCATGCTATCCCTGCCCACCTCCACTCCCCCGCTGTTTCTCCCCTATTCCCCCCAACAGACCCCAGTGTGTAGTGCTCCCCTCCCTGTGTCCATGTGTTCTCATTATTCATCACCCACCTATGAGTGAGAATATGTGGTATTTCATTTACTGTTCTTGTGTCAGTTTGCTGAGAATGATGTTCTCCAGATTCATCCATGTCCCTACAAAGGGCATGAACTCATCATTTTTGATGGCTGCATAATATTACATGTTGTATATGTGCCACATTTTTCCAGTCCTGTCTATCATCGATGGGCATTTGGGTTGGTTCCAGGTCTTTGCTATTGTAAACAGTGCTGCAATGAACATTCGTGTGCATGTGTCCTTATAGTAGATAGATTTATAGTCCTTTGGATATATACCCAGTAATGGGATTGCTGGGTCAAATGGAAATTCTATTTCTAAGGCCTTGAGGAATCGCCACACTGTCTTCCACAATGGTTGAAATAATTTATACTCCCACCAGCAGTGTAAAAGTGTTCCTATTTCTCCACATCCTCTCCAGCATCTGTCGTCTCCAGATTTTTTAATGATTGCCATTCTAACTGACGTGAGATGGTATCTCAGTGTAGTTTTGATTTGCATTTCTCTGATGACCAGTGATGATGAGCATTTTTTCATATGTTTGTTGGCCTCATGTATGTCTTCTTTTGTAAAGTGTCTGTTCATATCCTTTGCCCATTTTTGAATAGGCTTGTTTGTTTTTTTCTTGTAAATCTGTTTTAGTTCTTTGTAAATTCTGGATATCAGCCCTTTGTCAGATGGGTAAACTGCAAAAATTTTTTCTCATTCTGTTGGTTGTTTATTCACTCTAGTGACTGTTTCTTTTGCCGTGCAGAAGCTGTGGAGTTTGATTAGGTCCCATTTGTCTATTTTGGCTTTTGCTGTCATTGCTTTTGGTGTTTTGGTCATGAAGTCCTTGCCTACTCCTATGTCCTGAATGGTTTTGCCTAGATTTTTTTCTAGGGTTTTTATGGGGGCGGGTCTTATGTTTAAGTCTTTCATCCACCTGGAGTTAATTTTAGTGTAAGGTGTCAGGAAGGGGTCCAGTTTCTGCTTTCTGCACGTGGCTAGCCAGTTTTCCCAACACCATTTATTAAACAGGGAATCCTTTTCCCATTGCTTGTTTTTGTCAGGTTTATCAAAGATTGTATGGTTGTAGATATGTTGTGTTGCCTCTGATGCCTCTGTTCTGTTCCATTGGTCTGTATCCCTGTTTTGGTATCAGTACCATGCTGTTTTGATTACTGTAGCCTTGTAGTACAGTTTGAAGTCCAGTAGTGTGATGCCTCCTGCTGTGTTTTTTTTTGCTTAGAACTGACTTGGCTGTGCAGTCTCTCTTTTGGTTCCATATAAAGTTCAAGGTGGTTTTTTCCAGTTCTGTGAAGAAAGACAGTGGTAGCTTGGTGGGGATAGCGTTGAGTCTGTAAATTACTTTGGGCAGTATGGCCATTTTCACGATATTTATTCTTCCTAACCATGAACATGGAATGTTTTACCATCTGTTTGTGTCCTCTCTTATTTTGTTGAGCAGTGGTTTGTAGTTTTCCTTGAAGAGGTCCTTTACGTTTCTTGTTAGTTGTAATCCTAGGTATTTTATTCTCTTTGTAGCAATTGTGAATGGCAATTTGTTCTTGATTTGGCTCTCTTTAAGTCTATTATTGGTGTATAGAAATGCTTGTGATTTTTGGACATTGATTTTATATCCTGAGACTTTGCTGAAGTTGCTTATCAGTTTCAGGAGTTTTTGGGCTGAGATGATGGGGTCGTCTAGATATACTATCCTGTCGTCTGCAAATAGAGACAATTTGACTTCCTTCTTTTCTATTGGTATACCCTTTATTTCTTTTTCTTGCCTGATTGCTCTGGCTAGAACTTCCAGTAGTATATTGAATAGGAGTGGTGAGAGAGGGCATCCCTGTCTAGTGCCAGATTTCAAAAGGAATGCCTCCAGTTTTTGCCCATTCAGTATGATATTGGCTGTTGGTTTGTTGTAAATAGCTTGTGTTACTTTGAGATACGTTCCATCAATACCAGTTTATTGAGGGTTTTTAGCATAAAGGGCTGTTGAATTTTGTCAAAGGCCTTCTCTGCATCATTTGAGATAATCATGTGGTTTTTGTTTTTGGTTGTGCTTATGTGGTGAGTTACGTTTATAGACTTGCGTATGTTGAACCAGCCTTGCATCCCCGGGATGAATCCTACTTGATCATGGTGGATAAGCTTTTTGATGTGCTGTTGCAATTGGCTTGCCAGTATTTTATTGAAGATTTTTGCACCTATGTTCATTATGGATATTGGCCTGAAGTTTTCTTTTCTTGTTGAGTCTCTGCCGGCTTTTGGTATCAGGATGATGTTGGTCTCATAAAATGATTTGGGAAGGATTCCCTCTTTTTGGATTATATGGAATAGTTTCAGGAGGAATGGTAAGAGTTCCTCTTTGTGTGTCTGGTAGAATTCAGCTGTAAACCCATCTGAGCCTGGGCTCTTTTTGTGTGGTAGACTCTTAATTGCTGCCTCATCTTCCGACCTTGCTGTTGGTCTGTTAATCGTTTTGGCTTCCTCCTGGTTTAGGCTTGGGAGGATGCAAGTGTCCAGGAATTTATCCATTTCTTCCAGGTTTACTAGTTTATGTGCATGGAGTTGTTTGTAATATTCTCTGATGGGGGTTTGAATTTCTGTGGGATCTGTGGGGATTTCCCCTTTATCATTTTTTATTGTATCTATTTGGTTATTCTCTCTTTTCTTTTTAATCAATCTGGCTAGTGGTCTGTCTATTTTGTTGATCTTTTCAAAAACCCAGCTCTTGGATTTATTGATTTTTTGGAGGGTTTTTCGTGTCCCTATGTTCTTCAGTTCTGCTCTGATTTTCATTATTTCTTGTCTTCTGCTGGTCTTGAGTTTTTTTGATCTTACTCCTCCAGCTCTTTCAATTTTGACATTAGGGTGTCAATTTTGGATCTCTCCACTCTTCTCATGTGGGCACTTATTGCTATATATTTTCCTTTAGAGACTGCTTTAAATGTGTCCTAGAGATTCTGGTATGTTGTGTCTTTGTTCTCATTGGTTACAAAGAAATTCTGTGTTTCTGCCTTCATTTCATTGTTTATCCAGTCAACATTCAAGAGCCGGTGATTCAGTTTCCATGAAGATGTGCGGTTCTGAGTTAGTTTCTGAATTCTGAGTTCTAACTTGATTGCACTATGGTCTGAGAGACTGTTTGTTATGATTTCCGTTCTTTTGCATTTGCTGAGGAGTGATTTATTTTCAATTATGTGGTCAATTTTAGAGTAGGTGTGATGTGGTGCTGAGAAGAATGTATATTCTGTGGATTTGTGGTGGAGAGTTGTGTAAAGGTCTTTCAGGTTTGCTTGTTCCAGGTCTGAGTTCAAGTCCTGGATATCCTTGTTAATTTTCTGTCTGGTTGATCTCTCTAGTATTCACATTGGAGTGTTAAAGTCTCCCACTATTATTGTGTGGGAGTCTAAGTTTCTTTGTAAGTCATTAAGAATTTGCCTTATATATCTGGGTGCTCCTGTATTGGGTCCATATATATTTAGGATCGTTAGCTCTTCTTGTTGTATTGATCCTTTACCATTATGTAATGTCCTTCTTTGTCTCTTTTGATCTTTGTTGCTTTAAAGTCTATTTTATCAGAGGCAAGCATTGCAACTCCTGCTTTTTTTATTGCTCTCCTTTGCTTGGGAAATCTTTCTCCATCCCTTTATTTTGAGCCTTTGTGTATTCTTGCATGTGAGATGGGTTTCCTGGATACAGCACACTGATGGGTTTTGGCTTTTTATCCAATTTGCCAGTCTGTGTCTTTTGATTGGTGCATTCAGCCCATTTACATTTAGGGTTAATATTGTTATGTCTGAATTTGATACTGCCATTTTGATGCTAGCTGACTGTTTGCTCATTAGTTGATGCAGATTCTTCATTTTGTTGATGCTTTTTAGCATTTGGTATGTTTTTTGGAGTGGCTGGTACTGGTTTTTCCTTTCTATGTGTAGAGCCTCTTTCAGGAGTACTTGTAAAGCAGGCCTGGTGGTGTCAAAATCTCTGAGTACTTGCTTGTTCACAAAGGATTTTATTTTTTCCTTCACTTATGAAGCTCAGTTTGGCTGGATATAAAATTCTGGGTTGAAAGTTCTTTTCTTTAAGGATGTTGAATATTGGCCCCCACTTTCTTCTGGCTTGTAGGGTTTCTGCCAAGAGATCTGCTGTGAGTCTGATGGGCTTCCCTTTCTGGGTGACCCAACCTTTCTTTCTGGCTGCCCTTCGCATTTTCTCCTTCATTTCAACTCTGTAGAATCTGACAATTATGTGCCTTGTGGTTGCTCTTCTTGTGGAATATCTTTGTGGAGTTCTCTGTATTTCCTGGACTTGAATATTGTCCTGCCTTGCTAGGTTGGGGAAATTTTCCTGGATAATATCCTGAAGAGTATTTTCCAGCTTGGATTCATTCTCTTCGTCACATTCAGGTATACCTATCAAACGTAGATTAGGTCTTTTCACATAGTCCCACATTTCTTGGAGGTTTTGTTCATTCCTTTTTGTGCTTTTCCCTCTAATCTTGTCTTCTCATTTTATTTCATTGAGTTGATCTTCAACTTCTGATATCCTTTCTTCTGCTTGGTCAATTTGGCTGTTGAAACTTGTGCATGCTTCGTGAAGTTCTTGTGTTGTGTTTTTCAGCTCCTTCAATTCACTCATATTCCTCTCTAAGTTGTCCATTCTTGTTATCATTTTCTCAAATCTTTTTTCTGGGTTCTTAGTTTCTTTGCATTGATTTAGAACATGTTCTTTTAGCTCACAGAAGTTTCTCATTACCCACCTTCTGATGTCTGATTCTGTCATTTCATCACACTCATTCTCCATCCAGCTTTGTTCCCTTGCTGGTGAGGAGTTGTGATCCCTTGTAGGAGGCGAGGTGTTCTGGTTTCAGATCTTTTCCTCCTTTTGCACTGGTTTCTTCCCATCTTTGTGGATTTATCTACCTGTTGTCTAAGTAGTTGCTGATTTTCCAATTGGGTCTCTGAGTGGACATCCAGATTGTTGATGATGAAGTATTTCTGTTTCTTAGTTTTCCTTCTAGCAGTCCAGCCCCTCTGCTGTAGGAGTACTGAGGTCCACTCCAGGCCCTGCTTGCCTGGGGTACACCTGTAGCAGCTGTGGAATCATGAGGGTTGCTACCAGTTTCTTCTTCTGCTATCTTTGTCCCTGAATGATGCCTGCCAAATGTCAGTCTGATCAGTCCTTTATGAGGTGACTCTTTGGATATATGGGGGTCAGGGAGCTCCTTGAGGAGACTGTCTGTACTTTATACTTGAGGAGCCAGTCTGTACTTTATAGGAGCTCAAGTGCTGAGCTGTGAGTTCCATTGTTCATTCAGGGCTGCCAGGCAGGTATGTTTAAGTCTGCTGCGGCAGAACTCATAAAGCCCCTTTTTTTTCCTCACATGCTCTATTCCAGGGAGTTAGGGCTTTATTTATAAGTATCTGTTGCACTGTCCTGCCCTGAAAGGAGGCAGTCTAATCACTGCTTGCCTGTAGTGGGTATGCTGAGCTGCTGTGGGCTCCACCCTGTTGCTGTGGGCTGTGCCCTGTTTCCATGGGCTCCGCTCTGCTGCCGTGGGTTCTGCCCTGCTGTCGTGGTGTCCACCCTGTTACTGTGGGCTCTGCCCTGCTGCTATGTGTAATTCCCTGTAGTCCTGTTTATATGGGTGTGGTTAGAGCTGCTGTGGTGATGATGGCCTGCCTTTGTAGTAGTGGACTTTCTCTGTTATGGTGGGTTGCCTCAGCAACAGCAGGCTGTGTCAGCAATGGCAGTGTACCTCTGTAGGGGTCAAGTGCCTCGGTAATGGCGGATGCCACCCCCCCTCCGAGCTGCCCCATCCTGGGTTTAGCTGTGCTTGCTGTGAAACTCTCAACCCCGAGCGTTTCCAATTGCTGTTTTGGTTGTTTTTGTCGGGGTGGGATTCGCCAAGCCTGATCACCTGGCTCCCTGCCTCAGAGCCCTTTCTTTTTTTTAAGTTGAACAGTTGACTCTCTGCCAGGTGTTTCAGTTGCCTGTGGAAAGGGTGCTGAGTTCTGTGTGATTTCCCGTGCAGCAACCCACTACACCGGCTGGAATCACGTAGCTGTCCGGGAATATCCTGGCCTGGCTTTCTGTTTAAGTCCCGTTTAATCAGAAAAATGTGCTAATCTGCCTTCCAAAATCTCCAATTGCTGGTTTAACAGGGCAACCAAACCAATGTACTTTGTATGGAGTGCCGCTGCACTGCAGCCCCGACCTAAACAGCTGCGCTGGCCCAAACAGCCGGGCTGGCGGCCCATGTGGCTCCACCTGGGAATTTCCTGGTCTGTGGGCAATAAAGATCCATCTGGAAATGCAGCCTCAACTGACCATCTGCAGATTCACTGGGAGCTGCAATCCTGAGTTGGTCCTACAGCGCCATCTTCCCCTTTTCCCCCCTATTTTTATATATTATAAATTATATCACATTCCATATATAATGACATATAATTATGCATTATATATATTTACATATGTCCTTATAATACAATATTTCTATGACTCTAAACTCATGTATTTGCTATTTCTTGATGATAGTTTACTTTCTAATGACAGTTAACATCATTTTTACTTTGTTTTTCTAAAATTAAATTAAATAATTTAATCTTCATTGGCTTGAATAAAACAGCTCCTTAATATTTACATAGAATGCTAAATAAACACCAGAGAATAACTACCAGAAGTAAAAAGCTTCAAAGTGAAATACAGTAAATTGAGTAAAAACCATTCTAGTCAACATGAGAAATATTAGGTTAATATATAATTGCAAATACTAAAAGTAGAGAAAAAGTAGTTCTGTTATCTTCTATATTAAAAGTAGTTTCTAATGCTGCTCAGTTGTATTCGATTTGAAAAAATTTTAATATTAATAAGAGCAATAGTAAATAGCATGAAGAATTGCCAAATTATAATAATTAGTTACTTACTATATGTTAAAGCCCCTGAGATCTTTTCCTCAAGCCTAAACAGTAAAATTATTCCTGCTACTAAAAATATTTTCAAGGCAAGAAGAAAGAAATTTTAAAGGTATTCTTCAATTGAAATAAAAAGTAAAACTTACAGCTTACATTAAAGAAAGGATACTTTATTCTCTAGAGTATTGGGAAAATACCAAATATATCACAGAGTAGGGTTACCCAAATGTATCACGTGGTGGAATTTCCTAGAGGCCACTGAAAACCCCTAATTCACATCAGTGAAGCCACTGAACTAAAGCTCCTGGAACAAATAAAGGTCACACCCAGTTGTATGCTTGCAGAGTGTCTTAGTCTATTTTTGTTTGCTGTAACAGAATATCTGAGACTGGGTAACTTTTTAAAATGTTTAATTTATTATTGTTTTTTGGGGAACCAGTGGTGTTTAGTTATCATGAATAAGTTTTTTAGTGGTGATTTCTAAAATTTTAGTGAACCCATCACTAAAGCCACATACACTACCCAATGTGTTGTCTTTTATCACTTGCCAACCCACCAACCCTGTCCTCTGAATTTTCAAAGTCCACTATATCATTATTATGCCTTTGCATCCTCATAGCTTAGCTCCCATGTATGAGTAAGAACATACAATGTTTAGTTTTCCATTGCTGAGTTTCATCGCTTAGAATAATAGAGGCTGGATAATTTATTTTACAATTAATGTATTTATTTTATAGTTCTGAACCCTTAGAAGTCTAAAGGGCTACAAATGATGAGAGCCTTGTTTCATGGTAGGGACTTTGCAGGGTGGGGAGGTGGTACAGGGCATCACATAGTGAGGGTTTCAGCATGCTAGTACAGGTCACTCTTCTTCTTCTTATAAAGGTGTCAGTCCTACTCTATTAATCCATTAATCCATTAACCAATGAATCAATGAATAGACTTATCCATTCATGAGGGCACAGCCTTCACGACCCAAAGGACCTACCTTTCTATACTGTCACACCAAGCATGAGTTTCTGAGGGGAAAAACATTCCAACTGTACCAGAGAGGGGGAATATTTCTCTTTTCTTGTTGTACTAAAAATTACATAATGGAAGAATAGAGTCTCCTGTGAAATAAAACATAAAGGTTAAAAGAAAAAAAAGCTTGTATGTATGTATGTATTTATGTATTATGTATCTACCTGTCATCTACCTATCCATCCATCTAACACCTTATATAAATAAATGGAAATATTATGCACCAACAAGAAGAGAGTATTTTGAAATTCTACATTTTCTATTGCCTTAGATTTATGCAGCCACTATTTGCAGTATTTTTTTTCAAAATGAATGACTTTATTTTAATGAGAAAATTATATTACTTCCTAAAAATGTAATGCAATGCTTGGGGCTTAGTCTTTATAGCTAGTGTAAAAATAAAATGTTCCTGAAAAATAAATTAAGTTATAAAAATTATGGAAATTTAAATAATTCAAAGCTGTTACATCCAAATTATGGGAAGACAGATGAATAATAGAAAATTCTTGTGGAAGTTCATAAAGTTGGATCCTCTCCCTGCACTGTCTATATTCTACTGGAGGCTTAGGAACTGTCGTAAGCCACTGGGAGAAACTGGGAGAAATTCTTGATAATGCTACAATTGAGATCCTTTAAATAATAAACATTGGCATGGGGAGCAACTATGTGTAAGGCGTATTGGGACACAGAGGGAAGTAACAAACCATTTTTAAGGTAGATAAAGACTTAGGATGAATCTATATGAGTAAATTACTGATCTTGCAATTGGAAATGGAGCTTAGAGGAATTGTCCAGATAATTTTAGTTAATTTCCGTGCATTGGGTTTGGCTGCCATTTCTATGTTATTTATGTAGTTATACACTGTTTCTGTTAATGCTGGCAGTTTTGGAAGGGGTAGAAGTTTGTGCTGAGAAGCCTTCCTTTCTTTTTATTTCTGAATATAATGCTGTTTTCTATAAACCACAACTCGAAGGTCAGACCTTCTTGAGCTAAATTTTATAAAACTGGAGAACAAAGGGTGCTGAGTCTGAGCAGCAGACTCTGGCCAAACCACAGATAAAAGTTATGCTGACACATGTTATTGCCTGAGAGAGTGCCCACTGGGCTAGCACCACTCTGGCACCACATCCCACTGTGCCACCCCATTAGCCAGGGAGGCTCTACATTTATTTAGTACAGATATAATGACAAAGGTCTTGAGTAAACATTGTTAGTGAATAGTTAACTTTGCTGACCCCCTGAGTAGACAGCAGTTTTGCCCATGAATAATCAAAGGTTGGTTTAGAACAACAAGCTATTTAGATAAATTTCTCTACATTCTCTTGTTATCTGTTCTTTGCTATTAGCTCAAGGTAAGAGAATTAGGCTGTCTCCAGCCATAATCTCTCCTGATGCTTTTGCAAAATTTTCCAGCCTTTCCAGAAGGTTTGCTTCTTTCTCTAATTTTTCCCACCACCCTGATCAATCTCCTACATCTCCCCCTTTTCTTTTTTTTTGCATCAGATTTTGTTGATTTAAGAGTACAGATGTGTGCAGCAGTGGATTTGTCAGTTACAGCAGTTATAGCTTGTATTCTGGCTTCACATCCTAGAATTAATAAACAACATAAGACAAACATAAGTATAATTAGTAATATTCTTTTTCAATCAAGGAGTGACATGTAGTGCTACATGGCACCTTAGTCCAATGTGTGTCATTAATGAGGGATCCCACTGGGGTATTTCAATCCTTTCTAGCCAAGCAGATTCATCATTAGAGGCTGGGAAGGGAGTGTCTGCTTAAGTAACAAGGAAGAAAAAGGTCAGATTTAGAAGATGGGCTGAATAGAGTTCAGCAGGTACAAGTTGCAGACAAAGTGAGAGAATAAAAATGAACAAATTATCTGGAGTGAATGGTGCTTGTGTTTGGAGCAGGATTCGCTCAACCTCCTGAGTTGCTTTCTTCAGCAGCCACCAGGTAATGTGTGAGGCTTGTGTGTCCAAGCTGCATTGTCCAGGGCTGCAGGTCTTGCAAGGTAATTTTTTCATTTCTAATATAGGATTGGGTTCCAGCTACACCATGGTATGGTTTGATGCATTGTGCTAGAATCCAAAGAGGGACTGAGGGGCTGTGAACACAAGCATATCCTCTTCCCCATGTTACCAATTCATTTGAATCAAACCATTCATTACTATTTACATCTTTCCATAAAACTGCAGGTTTTATGTTTAAGAGGTTTTAGCAAAGTACTTTTCTATAAATGATTGAAACTTATCTAAATTTAAGAAATTAAGGGCAAATAAGTCTTGTGCTAGGAGTATTGTGGTGTCATTACCCATATTCCCTCTCTTTTGTTTTCTGAGCATATCTTTAAGGGTGAAGTGGTCACATTCTACTATGGCCTGTCCTTGAGGTATATGAAATGTCTGTGGAAGGTCAGACATTCCATATGGGACAAAATTGTTAAAATTTTGAACTCTCACAAGCTGGATTATTATTATTATTATTATTATTATTATTATTATTGTGGGTTGCTGCATGAATGTGAAAGTTAAAAGAAGATTTTTTAAATTTATTTTTTATTGCATTTTAGGTTTTGGGGTACAGGTGAAGAACATGCAAGACAGTTGCATAGGTACACACGTGGCAGTGTGATTTGCTGCCTTCCTCTGCTTCACCTATATCTGGCATTTCTCCCCATGCTATCTTTCCCCAACTCCCCACCCCCCACTCTCCCTCCCCTATTCCCCCCAAGAAACCCCAGGGTATAGTGCTCCCGTCCCTGTGTCCATATGTTCTCATTGTTCAACACCCGCCTATGAGTGAGAACATGCAGTATTTCATTTTCTGTTCTTGTGTCAGTTTGCTGAGAATAATGTTCTCCAGGTTCATCCATGTCCCTACAAAGGGCACAAACTCATCGTTTTTGATTGCTGCATAATATTCCATGGTGTATATGTGCCACATTTTTCCTGTCTAGTCTATCATTGATGGGCATTTGGGCTGATTCCAGGTCTTTGCTATTGTAAACAGTGCTGCGATGAACATTCGTGTGTATGTGTAGTAGATAGATTTATAGTCCTTTGGATATATACCCAGTAATGGGATTGCTGGGTCAAATGGAATTTCTATTTCTAGGTCCTTGAGGAATCGCCACACTGTCTTCCACAATGGTTGAACTAATTTACACTCCCACCAGCAGTGTAAAAGTGTTCCTATTTCTCCATATCCTCTCCAGCATCTGTTGTCTCCAGATTTTTTAATGATTGCCATTCTAACTGGCATGAGATGGTGTCTCAATGTAGTTTTGATTTGCATTTCTCTAATGGCCAGTTATGATGAGCATTTTTTCATATGTTTGTTGGCTTCAGTATGTCTTCTTTTGTAAAGACATACTTTTGAATGGGCTCGTTTGTTTTTTTCTTGTAAATCTGTTTTAGTTCTTTGTAAATTCTGGATATCAGCCCTTTGACAGATGGGAAAACTACATTTTTTCCCCTTTTCTTGGTTGCTGATTCACTCTAATGACTTTTTCTTTTCCTGTGCAGAAGCTGTGGAGTTTGATTAGGTCACATTTGTCTAATTCAACTTTTATTGCCAATGCTTTTGGTGTTTTGTTCATGAAGGCCTTGCCTCCTCCTATGTCCTGAATGGTTTTGCCTAGATTTTCTTCTAGGGTTTTTATAGTCTTTGGTCTTATGTTTAAGTTTTTAATCCATCTGGACTTAATTTAGTGTAAGGTTTGAGGAAGGGGTCTAGTTTCTGCTTTGTACACATAGCTAGCTAGTTTTCCCAACACCATTTATTAAATAGGAAATCCTTTCCCCATTGCTTGTTTTGGTGAGGTTTGTGAAAGACCAGATGGTTGTAGATATGCTGTGTTTCCTCTGAGGCCTCTGTTCTGTTCCATTGGTCTATAACTCTGTTTTGGTACCAGTACCATGCTGTTTTGATTACTGTAGCCTTGTAGTATAGTTTGAAGTCCGGTAGGGTGATGCCTCCCACTGTGTTCTTTATACTTAGAATTGACTTGGCTATGTGGGATCTCTTTTGGTTCCATATAAAGTTTAAGGTGATTTTTTCCAGTTCTGTGAAGAAGGTCATTGGTAGCTTGATGGAAGTAGCATTGAATCTGTAAATTACTTTGGGCAGTATGGCCATTTTCATGATATTGATTCTTCCTAACCATGAACATGGAATGTTTCTCCATCTGTTTGTGTTCTCTCTTATTTCATTGAGCAGTGTTTTATAGTTTTCCTTGAAGAGGTCCTTTATGTTCCTTGTTAGTTGTATTCCTAGGTATTTTATTCTCTTTGTAGCAATTATGAATGGCAGTGCCTTATTGATTTGGCTCTCTTTAAGTCTGTTATTGGTGTATAAAAATGCTTGTGATTTTTGCACACTGATTTTTGTATCCTGAGACTTTGCTGAAGTTGCTTATCAGTTTCAGGAGTTATTGGGCTGAGATGATGGGGTCCTCTAGATATACTATCATGTTATCTGCAAATAGAGACAATTTGGCTTCCTCCTTTTCTATTTCAATACCCTTTATTTCTTTTTTTTGCCTGATTGCTCTGGCTAGAACTTCCAGTACTATACTGAATAGGAGTGGTGAGAGAGGGCATCCTGTCTAGTGCCAGAATTGAAAGGGAATACCTCCAGTTTTTGCCCATTCAGTATGATATTGGCTGTTGGTTTGTTGTAAATAGCTTGTGATATTTTGAGATACGTTCCATCAATACCGAGTTTACTGATGGTTTTTAGCATAAAGTGCTGTTGAATTTTGTCAAAGGCCTTCTCTGCATCATTTGAGATAATCATGTGGTTTTTATTTTTGGTTGTGTTTATGTGGTGAATTACGTTTATAGACCTGCGTATGTTGAACCAGCCTTGCATCCCCAAAATGAAGTCTACTTCATCATGGTGCATAAGCGTTTTGATATGCTGTCGCAATCAGCTTACGAGTATTTTATTGAAGATTTTTGCATGTATGTTCATCATGGATATTGGCCAGAAATTTTCTTTTTTTGTTGAGTCTCTGCTGGCTTTTGGTATCAGGATGATGTTGGTCTCATAAAATGATTTGGGAAGGATTCCCTCTTTTTGGATTATTTGGAATAGTTTCAGAAGGAATGGTAACAGTTCCTCTTTGTGTGTCTGATAGAATTCGGCTGTGAACCCATCTTGGCCTGGGCTTTTTTTGTGTGGTGGGCTCTTACATGCTGCCTCAACTTCAGATCTTTTTACTGGTCTATTTATGGTTTTGACTTCTTCCTGGTTTAGGCTTGGGAGGATGCAAGTGTCTAGGTATTTATCCATTTCTTCCAGGTTTACTAGTTTATTTGCATAGAGTTGTTCGTAATATTCTCTAATGATGGTTTGAATTTCTGTGGGATCTGTGGTGATTTCCCCTTTATTGTTTTTTATTGCATCTACTTGGTTATTCTCTCTTCTTTTTTATTAATCTGGCTAGTGGTCTGTCTATTTTATTGATCTTTTAAAAAAACCAGCTCTTGGATTTATTGATTTTTTTAAGGGTTTTTCGTGTCTCTATCTCCTTCAGTTCTGCTCTGATCTTATTATTTCTTGTATTCTGCTAGGTTTTGAGTTTCTTTTATCTTGCTCCTCCAGCTCTTTAAGTTTTGATGATAGGGTGTTAATTTTGGATCTCTCCACTCTTCTCATGTGGGCACTTATTGCTATATATTTTCCTTTAGAGACTGCTTTAAATGTGTCCCAGAGATTCTGGTATGTTGTGTCTTTGTTCTCGTTGGTTTCAAAGAACTTCTTTATTTCTGCCTTCATTTCATTGTTTATCCAGTCAACATTCAAGAGCCAGTTATTCAGTTTCCATGAAGATGTGCGGTTCTGAGTTAGTTTCTGAATTCTGAGTTCTAACTTGATTGCACTATGGTCTGAGAGACTGTTTGTTATGATTTCCGTTCTTTTGCATTTGCTGAGGAGTGATTTATTTTCAATTATGTGGTCAATTTTAGAGTAGGTGTGATGTGGTGCTGAGAAGAATGTATATTCTGTGGATTTGTGGTGGAGAGTTGTGTAAAGGTCTTTCAGGTTTGCTTGTTCCAGGTCTGAGTTCAAGTCCTGGATATCCTTGTTAATTTTCTGTCTGGTTGATCTCTCTAGTATTCACATTGGAGTGTTAAAGTCTCCCACTATTATTGTGTGGGAGTCTAAGTTTCTTTGTAAGTCATTAAGAATTTGCCTTATATATCTGGGTGCTCCTGCATTGGGTCCATATATATTTAGGATCATTAGCTCTTCTTGTTGTATTGATCCTTTACCATTATGTAATGTCCTTCTTTGTCTCTTTTGATCTTTGTTGCTTTAAAGTCTATTTTATCAGAGATGAGAATTGCAACTCCTGCTTTTTTTTTTGCTCTCCATTTGCTTGGGAAATCTTCCTCCATCCCTTTATTTTGAGCCTTTGTGTATCCTTGCATGTGAGTTGGGTTTCCTGGATACAGCACACTGATGGGTTTTGGCTTTTTATCCAATTTGCCAGTCTGTGTCTTTTGATTGGTGCATTCAGCCCATTTACATTTAGGGTTAATATTGTTATGTCTGAATTTGATACTGCCATTTTGATGCTAGTTAACTGTTTTTCCCATTAGTTGATGCAGATTCCTCTTTTTGTTGATGCTCTTTAGCATTTGGTATGTTTTTGGAGTGGCTGGTACTGGTTGTTCCTTTCTATGTGTAATGTCTCTTTCAGGAGCTCTTGTAAAGCAGGCCTGGTAACGACAATATCTCCGAGTACTTGCTTGTTCACAAAGGATTTTATTTTTCCTTCACTTATGAAGTTTGGTTTGGCTGGATATAAAATTCTGGGTTGAAATTTCTTTTCTTTAAGGATGTTGAATATTGGCCCCCACTCTCTTCTGGCTTGTAGGGTTTCTGCCAAGAGATCTGCTGTGAGTCTGATGGGCTTCCCTTTGTGGGTAACCAAACCTTTCTCTCTGGCTTCCCTTAGCATTTCCTCCTTCATTTCAACCCTGGTGAATCTGATGATTATGTGACTTGGGGTTGCTCTTCTTGAGGCATATCTTTGTGGTTTGCTCTCTATTTTCTGGACTTGAATATTGTCCTACCTTGCTAGGTTGGGGAAACTTTCCTGGATAATATCCTGAAGAGTATTTTCCATCTTGAATTCATTCTCTTTGTCACATTCAGGTACACCTATCAAATGTAGATTAGGTCTCTTCACATAGTCCCACATTTCTTGGAGACTTTGTTCATTCCTTTTTGCTCTTTTTTCTCTAATCTTGCCTTCTCATTTTATTTTATTGAGTTGATCCTCGACCTCTGATATCCTTTCTTCTGCTTGGTCAATTTGGCTGTTGAAACTTGTGCATGCTTTGCAAAGTTCTCATGTTGTGTTTTTCAGCTCCATCGATTCACTTATATTCCTCTCTAAGTTGTCCATTCTGGTTATTATTTCCTCAAATCTTTTTCAAGGTTCTTAGTTTCTTTGCATTGAGTTAGAACATATTCTTTTAACTCACAGAAGTTTCTCATTACCCACCTTCTGAATTTTGATTCTGTCATTTCATCACACTCCTTCTCCGTCCAGCTTTGTTCCCTTGCTGGTGAGGAGTTGTGATCTTTTGTAGGAGGTGAAGTGTTCTGGTTTTGGGTGTTTTCCTCCTTTTTGCACTGGCTTCTTTCCATCTTTGTAGATTTATCTACCTGTCATCTGTGTAGTTGCTGATTTTCAGATTGCATCTCTGAGTGGATGTCCCGATTTTTGATGATGAAGTATTTCTGTTTCTTAGTTTTCCTTCTAACAGTCTGGTTTCTCTGCTGTAGGACTGCTGAGGTCCACTCTAGGTCCTGCTTGCCTGGGGATTACCTGCAGCAGCTGCAGAACCATAAGGGTTGCTAGCAGTCTCTTCTTCTTCTATCTTTGTCCCAGAATGATGCCTTCCAAATGTCAGTCTGATCAGTCTTTTGTGAGGTGACTCTTTTGGATATATGGGGGTCACGGAACTCCTTGAGGAGACAGTCTGTTTTATAAAACAAGCTCAAGTGCTGAGCTGTGAGCTACGTTGTTCATTCAGAGTTGCTAGGCAGGTACGTTTAAGTCTGCTGCAGCAGAACTCATAAGCCACCTTTTTTTCCCCAGGTGCTCTGTCCTGGGGAGTTAGGGCTTTATTTATGAGTATCTGTTGTGCTGCTGCCTTTTTTTTTTCAGGGCTGCCCTGCACAGCAAGGAGGCAGCCTAGTCACTGTCTGCCTGCAGAGGCTTTGCTGAGCTGCTGTGGGCTCCGCCCTGCTGCTGTTTGAACTTTCCTGTAGTCCTATTTATATGGGTGTGGTTAGAACTGCCTCAGCAATGGTGGCCAGCTCTATAATGGCGGACTCTGTTATGGCAGGTTGCCTTGGCAATGGCAGGTTGCCTCAGCAATGGTGGACTACCTCTGTAGGGGTGGAGTGCCTCAGTAATGGTGGACGCCCCTCCCCCACAGAGCTGGACTGTCCCAGGTTCAGCTGTGCTTGCCATGAAACTGTTTTTTTGTTTGTTTGTTTTTGTGAGGGTGGGTCCCACTGAGCCTGATCACCTGGCTCCCTGCCTCAGAGCTTTTTTTTTTTATTTTTATTTTTTCTAAGGTGAATGGTTGACTCTCTCCCAGGTGTTCCAGTCACCTGCTGAAAAGGTGCCAGGATCTGTGTGATCACATGTGGTGACCCCCTGTGCTGGCTCAAACAATGGTGCTGCCCAGGAATCTCCTGGCCTGGCTCTCTGTTTCAGTCCCATTTAATCAGATGAATGGGTTAATCTGCCTTCCTGGAGCTTTAATTGCCAGCTTAAAAGGGCAACCAGACCAGTGTATTTTGTACAGAGAGCCGCTGCACCGGGATGTCAGCAAAACAGCCATGCCAGTCGAAACAGCCACATTGGTGACCTGTGGGGCTCCTCTGCCTGGGAATCTCCTGGTCTGTGGGCAATAAAGATCCATCTGGAAATGCGGTGTCCACTCACCCTCTGTGCTTTCACTGGGAGGTGCAATCCTGAGCTGCTTCTAAAGGGCCATCTTGGATCATCCAAAAGTAAAAGAAAATGTTTAGTGACATATTGAGTCAACTCTCAAGGAAGAACGTGTGCACTAATAAGATGAGTGTTGGTATCAACAGATACATGTACATATCTTCGTTTTCCAAATTCAGTGATATGTGTAACATCTGTTTGCCATGACTGATTAGATTCTAGTTTTCTAGGGTTAACACCTGTAGAACAAGGGGATGTGCTTCAAGCTTGCAATCTGGGCATTGCAGGATGATTTGTTTGGCTAGTCTTTGGGTAAGTTGAGATTGTTTAGTTAAATTTCTCCAATTTTGGTGGAAAAATTGATGTGATTGGGTGGCTTGGTCAAGCAGTGACATCATAACTTGTAGATCTGCTTGATTATTGCCATATGCCAGTGGGCCAGGCAGTGAGCAGTGGGCTTGAATATGTGATAAAAATGGGATGTGTACATTGATTCAACAATTGCTGAAGTCAAAGAAGAAGGGCACACAGTGTGGGCTCTAGAGTAGATTTAATGAGGGCTGTCTTAAGGTTCTGTGATAAATAAACAGAGTAAGAAGAGTCAATAACAATATTGATGGGCTGAGCAGAAAATGTTTCCAGAGCCAATATTAGGTCTCCAAACTTAGCTCTTTTATTGCTAGTAAATCCAGATCGAGTGAGGAAATTATGTGGCCTCCACCAGACAGCCATTTTTTCATTTTTACCACATCCCTCAGTAAACAGCATTAAAGCATTGGGCATGAGGGAGTAAACTACTTTTGTAGGCATAATTATAGGAGAAAAAGATAAGAACTGAAGCACTTTGTCATCAGGAAGGGTATGTTCTAAATGGCCTGCATAATCAGACAGAGCTATCTGAAGGTCTAGAGATAATGGCAATACTGCTTTGCATTGCCTTTTATTCAGAAGAATTCCTATGACATCAGGGTCATAACCTAGCAACTGATTGTATCATCTGAATCTGGTATAGATGACTTTAATAACTGGCTGTAAGTGCAGCCCTGGGGCCATTTGTCCTATTAATCTTGTTTGGGAATGATTAGTATGAAAAATAAACAATTGAACTGAATATCCTGGGTCTATGTTATCTAGCTGCATCTGAGAGAAAACTAGCTCTATTTCCTCAATTTTTCTTATTGATACATGGGTTAAATACCTAGGGGAATCCAGGGCAGCATTGTCTTTTTGGATAGAAAACAGGTTTTGCAACTTATCAGTAGTTATTCCCAAGGTGGGGTGAAGCCAGTTAATGTTGCCCAGTAATTTTTGATAATCATTTAAGGTATGTAAGTTGCTAGCATTTAATTTAACCTTTTGAGGCCTTACTAATCAGAAAGTTAGTGTGTATCCAAGATATTCCAAAGGAGAGGACATTTGTAACTTTCTCAGGTGCTTTGATTAAACCTCTTAAATGTGTATTTCTTTGGACAGAGGCATATAAACTTAAAATTATTGGCTCTGTTGGGGCTGCCAGTAAAGTATTATTCATAAAATGAACAATCTTGAAATTAGGAAATTATTTTATACTGGGGAGCAAAGCCTGATTTACACGATATGACACATGGTAGGACTGGTTAGCAATTATTGAGGAAGCACTTTCCAATGAAATCAACAAGCTGGCCTTTCATTATTGATAGCTGCTATTGTAAACACAAAATTTCTCTGTCCTGTTCTACAAAAGGAATATGAGTCAAAAAAAAGAAGGTATTTTAAGTCAATGACAATTATAGGCCAATCTTGAGGAGTCACTGCGGGGGAAGGGAGCTCCTGTTTAAGCGCCCCCATGGGTTGTAAATTAGCATTAATAGCCCATAAGTCATGTGAAAGTCCATTTGCCAGACTTTTTGGGAATGATGAAAATGGACTAATTCCAAGGGCTGTTTGACAGTTCTATATGGCCAGCTTTAAATTGCTCCTCAACTAATTCCTGGGCTTCCTGTAATTTCTCACCCTTTCATAGGTCACTATTGTACCCAAAAAGGATTTTGCGAGAGTCATGTCAGGGTAGCAGAGGTATAACAACAGTGGCCATAATTAGAAAGAGGTCTTATATTCACGTAATTCATCAAATTCTACCCTCCAGAGGAGGTACTGACTGGTGTCTAAAGTTGTTTTAGCCAGCACTGACCAGTCCCACAGGCTCATATGAAAGTTATTTGCTATAGCCTCAATTAATCCTTTTGTAAATGGGCTAGCAGCTCCATTTTCTCTAATAGTTTTTCTTATCTCGTTATAAGCATACATCTGATTACCTTCTTGATCTTGCATTACCAGGCAGGCCAAAAGCTCCCCTTCTAATGCCACTTGCTTATGACAAGGTCCCATAGCTGTAGCATATCCCTTGTCTTTTTTTCAATTTATTGGGGGAGGGGGCTCAGGAAAAGTCTCCGTTTCCTGTTTGGTATTTTTGCCTGGTAATTTCTGGGCTGAGGGAGAAGGAGGAGGTGGAAAGGTAGGTGATGTTTTCTCTTCTTTTTTAAGGTTCTTCTGTGTAGAGCAGGGCCAAGGCATCCCTAAGCAAGGCCCATAACATTAGAGATGTTTCTGGGGCCCATTGGCCTTTGTCGTGATACTGTTAAAGAGTTCTCTCCACTTGTTCCCAGAGCTCCACATCTAACATGGCTTCTGTCAGGAACTATTGGCTTTGGGAATCAACAGTTTGCATTAGGTCCCTTAATTAAGCCTTTGAAACTGAGGCTCTGCTAGCTTTAAGCAGCCGTTTCAATACTTTTATATACTGTTTCTGTTGTGCTGATAACTGTTGTCCCATGATGATACCATCGCCTGAACAATTCCCTTGAACTTGGAAATACTGAGTGGGCACCCTTGTCTTACCAACTTACTGACTGATTGACTGCACAGTTTTTTCACCTTTGTTTTCAAAGTTTCCATCATGATCCATGATCTCTTGCAACATCCTCACACAGGAGCACCAACTGTTGAGTCTGACTGGCAGACTTTGGCCAAGTGATGATGAAAAATTATGCTGACACAGGTTTTTGCCTGAGAGAATGCAGCCAGGGGGCTGGCACCAGTTTGGCACCACCAAGAAACTGGTCCTGCTGTACTGCCTCAATAGCGGGAGAGGCTCCACATTTGTTTAGTACAGATTTAATGACAATAGTCTCAAGTAAACACTATTAGTGGGTAGTTAACCTTCCTGACCACCCAAGTAGAGAGCAGTTCTGCCCCAGGATAATCAAAGTTTAGTTTTAGGACAACAAGCTATTTAGCTAAACTTCTCTACATTTCTTTGTTATCTGCTTTTTGCTATTAGCTCAAGATAAGAGGATTAGGCTGCCTTCAGCCATAGTTCTCTCCTGAGGCTTTTGAAAAACCTTCTGGCCTTCTAAGAAGGTTTGCATCATTCTATAATTTTTCCACCACCCTAACCAATCTTCTACAAAAGAGAACTTGAGAACACATTATCTTCTAATACTTGTCAATCCATAACTACTCATGAGATTTCAACAGGCATACCCACCAGAGGTCTGAGCTGCCACATCAGACTTTAATAGGTAAAGAACTATAACAATCCATTTATAAAGTGGGGCAAGAAACAGTGAGTTACTTTTGCTTATGTCAAGAAGCACAGACTCCACAGACTAATATATAGATTTAACTTTATTCTATACAATTAACCTCTGAACTTTAGAAAATTACTTAATATGTCAGTATTTTACTTTTTTAACTAAAAAATATAAATTGCAATATGTACTTGACAGAGCATACTTTTAAAATTCAATGAAATATTTTATATATTAACCCCTTAAAGAAGCAAGTACATAAAAACTATATGTGTTAGCTATGGTAATATCCTAGCAAAACATTTGAATTATATATATATTTTTAAGCCAAGGCCCCTAAATAGAAATGACAAAATACGTTCAGGAAAGGGAAGTAGAATATCATCAGAATTCTCATAAGCAATATTGAATATATGTTAAAAATAAACAAAAATTTGACTATTGAATAAATGGTTGGAAATATAAAAATACATTATTTAATTGTTTGAGTAACATTGTTTGAGTAACATGGCAGAATAAAAGGCTCCTGACTACCCCTCCTGCTGCAATCACATAAAGAAACACCTACATATAAATCAGTTCTCTCTAGAGAAAGCCAGAATCCAGTTGGAAATTTTTTAGTCATTCTACAAACCAGATGACTAAGGAAGACTAAGCAAATATCCACATAAAATGGGTAGAAAAGCTGGAGATACAGTTATGCACGCTAACCTCACCCCAAAAACAGAGCTTTATACTCTACTCAGAAAGAAAACTCTACTTTCGGTCTTCTTCCTGAGGCATAAGGGGCTTTTTTTTTTTTATATATATAGTGTCCAAGTTTTACAGTCATTTCCAGAAAGTTTGGCTCTTTAATTATTGTGCCTGAGACATAGCAAGAACAAGGCATTAGAGCATTTTCCTCAAGAATAATGCACAAATCAAGGGTTTGAACTGCCTGAGCACTCCCAGTGTTTGTAGCCACCAGAGAGAGATCAGCATCCAACTTTCCCCTGAAAACAGATTGGCCACGTGTTTTTTCAGCAACTTCCTGTCTTTGGCCTTTAATCTGTCAGGATTTTGAAATCCTTCATAACAAATAAGAAATAAACTTCACCTGGCCTAAATAGGAAGAACAGAACTTCCTACACCTTTTTCACTGGTTATAGTGCTAATTTTAGTCCTGTAGTTTTCCATGGAAGGTGGTTAAAGCCTCTGTCAATGAAATTAGTAGAGGAGTACTCCTTCTGTATTTTTCCCCTTGCCTTGTTCCTGAGATAAATTTCTGCAATCTCTCAATAGAGGAAGTTTGGGGTACCTGTCTATTTCTATAGGGGAAAATGGGGGCTCTCTATGCTTTCTTTCCTGGCTTGCTTCAGCAAAAATTTCAGTTAAAAAATCCCCTTACAGAGAGGATGTAAAACTGCATATTTAAACAGGAGAGTGGACCCTTCTTCTACTTTCTTCCCTCACTGTGTCTAGCAATAAGTCTATCTGCAGAGTGTGCCTAAAAATAATTTCTGCACACTTTGAGCACCCCAACTTTTATAGCCTTTACCTAAGTGAATGGCTCCCAAAATATCTGTCTCTGAGAGCTGACAGAGCTGGGCACCTTTGCGTCTACTAGACCATAGAGAATAAAAAGATGAATTTTAGACTTGCAAATATTTATTAACTATATCCTCAGGTTCAAAGTCAGAAGCGTGATCAAGAGTATAGACATCTACTAAGACCCAGTTTTTAGTGTAGAGGAGAACTCGGAGATAAACTCTACTTCTCAGATTCTCTTCAAGAAAAGAAAGAAGTGAAGCACAAATCTAATACTCTAACCTCTCTAGCTGTCTTAGGGATTGACTTCTATCACATCTATCTCAATTTAATAGCACAACTTAACACACTAAAATTTTGGGGGTGTTCCTAAGAACAAACACATTAGTCTGGATAATTACAAAAAGTTTAAAGGCACCTAAGAGTTCTGTTTGGAATGATTTGGGAGGTCCTACATGTGACAAGTCTGGCCTGATGGAAAGAGATAGTTATTTTATATGCAGAAACCAACACAGAGAGACAACATAAATAAACAAATAAATAAATAAAGCCCCACAGGAACTTTGGAAAATTTGTTCCAAATAAAAAACAAGATACATCTCTAGAACCCAATACTGATAAAGTGTAGCTGTTTTATTTACCTTTCCAAGAATTTTAAAAAAGACAATTTTAAAAGTGTTCACTGAGGCAGAGAGCAATGCCAAAACAAATTGAAGATTTAAAAAAGATAGAAAATATAAGAAAGCATCAAACAGAAATCAGTAAACTGAAGAATATAATAACTGAACTCAAAAATTCCATCAAGAGCTTCAAGAGCTGTCTAAATAAAGCAGGAAAAACAGTTTAGAAAATTTGAAGACAGATCATTGGCATCATCCAACCTGAGAATCATAAATAAATAATACAGACTAAGAAACGTATGGGACATCATCAAATGGAATAATATACACATTATCAGAGTACCAGAGGTAGAATACAGAGAGAAAGGAATATAATATATATTAAAAGAAATAATAGAGGAAAACTCCCCAAATTTGGAGAAAGAATTAGAAATGCATATTCAGAAAGCTGATCACACACCTAATAGGATGAATCTAAAGAGATCTACACCAAGACACATTATAATCAAATTGTCAAAAGTTAAAGACAAAAAATAAAGAATATTAAAAACTTTGAGGGGAGAGAGGCACATTAAAAACAAGGAAACTATAAACCTATCTGCAGATTGTGCAACAGAAACTTAGGCTATAGGTAGTGGTATGATATATTCAAAAAGGTGAAAAAAAACCTTATAAATCTAGAATACTATACCCAACAATCTCATCTTCCAACAATGAAAGCAAGATAAAACTTTCTCAGACAAACAAAAGTTGAGAGAAGTTATCACCACACTTATCTTATAAAGATACTGAAAGAGTCTTCAAAGTAAAGAAAAATATCACTAAAGAAAAAGACGAAAATCTGCCAAAATGCAAAATTCATTGGTCAAAGTAAGAATATGGTAAAACTCAAAACACTTATATTGTAATGGTGTGTGAAAATTAATTATATCTCTAGCATACAATTAAAAATAAAACTATTAAGACAACTGTAGCAACAATACTTTGCTAAAGGGCAGAAACCATAGAAGATAATAAATATGTCATCAAAAACAAATTTTTGTGTGGGAAGTAAAAATGCAGTTTTTGCAGGTGATTAAAGTTAAGTAGTTATCAACTTAAATAACCTATTATTAGATTAAAACACCTATTAGGTGTTTTAGATGTTATATGTAAGTCTCATAGTAATCATTGTGCAAAAACCCTTATTAGCTGCAAAAAGATAGGAAAAAAAGATTGAAAGCATACCGCTACAGAAAATCATCAAACCGCAAAGGAAAACACCCTCACAGACACACCCAGAAACAATTCATTACCAGCTATCTAGGCATCCTGCAATGCAATCAAGTTAATATCCAATATTAACCATTACACTATGCAAATTGAAACCAAAGAGAATGGGGGTAGCTATACTTATATAAGACAAATAAACTTTATTTCAAAAACTGCGAAAGGAGGCAAAAAGTCATTATATAATGATAAAGAGATTAATCAAGTAGTTTTAAAAATAGCAGGTATGTATGAACCCAACATAGAAGAATCCAAATGTATAAAGCAAACATGACTAGAGCTAAAGGAGAGCTAGATGGCAATACAATATACTCGAAACTTCAAAATTCGACTTTCAACACTGAAAAGATAACCTAGGCAGAAAGCTCACAAGAAAACATTAGATTTGATCTGCCCTTTACAGCAGATGAATCTAACAGACATTTAAAGAGCAATATGCCCAATAGTAATAGAACTGCACACACAATGCAGTTATTCTAAAGTGCACACACAACATTTTCCACGATAGATAATATGTTATACTACAAGACCAGTCAAAATTTTTAATAAGTTTAAAATCATATTAAGTATCTTTTCTGATTGTAGGGCCATGAAACTAGAAATCAATAATAGAAGAAATCTTGGAAAACTCACAAATACATGGAAATTAGACAGGTATAACTAATGGATCAAAGAAAAATTTATGAGAAGAATTTTAAATATATTCTGACACAAACAGTGATAAAACATAACATACCAAAACTTGTGAAATGCAAAGAAGTTTATATCAATAAATGTTTAGATTAAACAATAAGAAAGATCTCAAATAAACAACCTAATGTTATATCTCACAGAATTAATGAAAGAAAACCACATAGGCCCTCATTTAGCAGAAAAAAGAAAATTACAATGATAAGGGTAGAAATAAACAAAATAGAGATTAGAAAAGCAGTACAAACTATAAAGAGTATTTTTTAAAACCTAAAACAAAATCAACATTTGTTAGACTAACAAATTATAAAATAGACAAGATGCAATAAAAATAAATCAGAAATGAAAGAGGGGCATTACAACTGATATCACAAAAATAAAAAGGGTCATAAAAGAAAATTATAAGCAACTGTACACCAACAAATTGGATAATAGAAAATAAATTCATAAATTTCTAGAAACATGCAAGTTACCAAGACCAAATCAGTAATAAAAGAAAATCTGAACAGAGCTATGAATGGAAGTGAGATGATTGAATCAGAAGTAGAAAGTCTCTGATCAAAGAATAGCCCAAGATCGGATAACTTCACTGTTGAATTCTGCCAAAGATTTGAAGAACTAATGCCAGTTCTTCTCAAACTCTTCTAAAATAATGAAGAGGAGGAAATATTTCCACTCTTTTTATGAAGACAGACTTAACTTCAGATCAAAGCCAGACAAGGGTACTATAAGAAAAGAAAACTACATGCTAATATTCCTAAAGTACATAGATTTAAAAATTCTCAATGAAATGCTGGCTAACTGAACCAACAACACATTAAAAAGATTATTCACCATGATCAAGCAGTATTTATCCCAGGGATGTGAAGAAGGTTAAACACACTTAAATCTGTAATTGGAATTCACTATTTTAATATGAGGACAAAAGTCATATGATTATCTATATGGATGCAAAAAGGGTATTTGAAGAAATTGAACATCTCTTCATGACAAAACGCTTCAGTGAAATAGATGTAGAAAAGGGACATATATAGAATGGATCTCAACACAATAAAGGCCAAATAAGACAAGCCTGAAGCTTACATCATATGGAACAGTGAAAAGTGGAAAGCTTTTTTTGTAAGATCAGAAACAATGATGCCCACTTTCTCCACTTTAATTCAAGATAGCACTAGTAGTGCTAGCTAGAACAATTAGGCAAGAAATAAATTTTTAAAAAATTATACATTAAAAGAAAAAATAATATTTGTTTGCAGAGTAATAACATGATCTTATACATAGAAAATCTTAAAGACTCCACCAAAATACTGCTAGAACTAATTATAAAAATCATTAAAGTTTCAGGTTACTAAATCGACTTACAGAAATCAGTAGCATTTGTATACACTAAGAAAATACTCTTCACAAAAAAATGAATAAAACAACTTCATTTTCATAGCTTCAAAAATATTTAGTATTATAGTAAAATTAACCAAGAAAATGAAATATCTGTTCAGTGAAAACTGTAAAATATTCATAAAGGAAATGAAAGAAGACACAAATAAATGGTAGACGTGTCATGTGTCATTGACTGAAATAATATTGTTAAAATGTCCGTACTACCAACAAATCTGTAGATTCAATTTAATGTCTCTCAATATGCTAATGTCATTTTTTTTAAATAGAGAAAAGAATTCTACAACTTGTATGGAACTAGAAGGCACTCCAAATAGTCAAAGCAATCTTGAGTGAAAAGAAAAAAGCTGGAGGCATCATAATGTCTGATTACAAAATATATTATGAAGCTATAGCCATCAAAACCTCATGATACTTGCATAAGAGCAGACACATCAACCAATTAAGAAAGATAAAACCCCCAGAAATAAATTGTAGTACTTATGGTTAATTGATTTTTGACAAATGTATCAAGAACACATTATGAGGAAAGGAAAGTTTCTTCCGTAAATAATGTTAAGAAAACTTGATATCCACATCAGAAGAATGAAATTGAATGCTTATCTTATACCATACACAAAATCAGCTCTGACTGAATAAAAGCCTTCAATGTGAGACTTGAAACCATAGTTACTAGAAGAAACATAGGAGAAAAGTTCCATGGCATTGATCTGGGCAATTATTTTTTTGGATGGAACTCTAAAAACACAAGCAACAGAAACAAAAATAAAGTAGAATTACATCAAATTTAAAAGCCTCTGCATAGCCAAGGAAGCAATCAACAAAACAAAAAGAAAAGCTAAGAAACATGAGAAAATCTTTGCAAACCCCTAACATTAGAACCCGTACATCTAAAGAGGGTCTAATATCCAAAACATATACATAACTTAAATGACTCAATAGCAAGAAAAACAAATAGCATGATTGAAAAATGGGCCAAATATCTGAAAAGATATTGCTCAAAAGAAAACATATAAATGGCTAGCAGATATTATGAAAAAATGTTCATCTTTAATTGTCAGGAAAATGCAAATTAAAACATAATATCACTTCACACCTGTTAGAATTGCTATTATTAAAATAAAAAAAGGGAAACAAATGTTAGCAAAATGTGGAGAAAAGAAAATCTATATATGTTGTTGGTCTAATAAATTAGTAAAGCCATTTTGGTGCAGCTGCTATGGAAAATAGTATGAGGTATCCACAGAAAACTAAAGATAGAATTATCATATGACCCAGCAATTCCACTTCTGGCTATATATCCAAAGAAATTAAAATTAGTATGTCCCATGTTTATTTCAGCATTATTCCTGATAGTGAAGATATGGAAGCTACCTAATTATCTGTCAAAAGATGAATAGCTAAAGAAATTGTGGTACATATACTATTCTGCCTTAATAGAGAAGGAAATTCAGACATTTACAACATGGATGATAACTGGAGAAAATTATGCTACTTAAAATAAGCCAGGTGCAGAAAGACAAAATATTATATAATCTCACCCATATGTGAAATTTTAAAAAGTCTATCTCATAGAAAAAGAGAGTAGGAAAGTAGTAAACAGAGGCTAGGGGGATGGGGTAGTGTGGGATAAGAGTAGATGTTGATCAAAAGGTACAAAATTTTAGTTAGATTGAATAAATATTTTTTACTGACCTATTGCATTGCATAGTTAATATAATTAATATAATAATATAATTAACCACAGATAATAATATAAATTTCAAAATTGCAGAAAGAATAGATTTTCAACATCCTGAGTCCCGAAGTCCTAAGTCATTGAGGTAATAGATAAAACATCACAGTGTGCCCCATAAATATACACAATTGTTATTTATCAATTAAAAATAAATTAAAAACCATGCATTACATAACTATGATATCATTTAAAGAGGGTAAAATACATATTTAGATATACATGTCTATATAAAACAAAGCATACATGTAATATTTCTGAGAATAATTTTAATAAAATGCTTTAAAAAGAAATTCAAGTTTTGAAATATGATATTGTAGAAATGGCAAAAATAAAGTCCATAAACAATATGAAAGAAATAATATATTGTAAAAAGTATTCACATCACATTAAAATACTGATGAAATGCAAACTTTAACATATGTTATAGGTAAAGATTATTAATGTATTTTCCTAGATGGATACAGTAAACAAGACATAGCAATAATAGCAACAACAGAAACAAAATATCTTGATCAATTTAAATTGGAAGTTAGGATCCATTGGGGAGGTATGTAATCATATTTTAACTTTGATTTATCCATAAACAATTAAGATTTTCATTGATATAGACAAGAGCACCATTAACTGACCGTTTCCAGGTGCAACTTCTTTTAATTCACCATTTAATCTATGCCATGGCCAGGCTAAACTTGAACCAGTCCTAAGGGATTAGGGAGCCCATTAATAGGAAACTTCCTTTTGAGACTTGCCAATGGCTTTTTTGACACATTCTCAGAATTCAGAATAAATCAAAACTTGAGAAAGCACTATCAAAACGTTTATGGGATGTCAGCATCAGGTAACGGCACTTTTAAGAGCTAGACTTAGAGCAACTCAACTTCAAATGTCAAATGCTGAGAAGAAATAATTGAATTGCTAAACGTGCATATAATGTTTAGCCCTAGATCTCATACACATCACTGGATCAATTAGAAATTTCTCGAATGAAGCCCTTGGCAGAACTAATGAAAGGATTATGCTATGGTATCTATTATACATATAATTGTAATTTGTGCATAGCAAGTTTTAAAAAATTGGAGAATAAATTTTTATTATTACTATTTATGTTTTAAGAAGGCTTTAGATAAGATATGCTAACATAAGGAATTATTTCTAAATTTATTTTGAAGAGATAGGTTGCTAAGGCTGTGACTATACTCTTACAAATGGGAATTTTCAGGGGAATGGTAGATATAGAAGCATAATAAGCTGGCTGAATATTGAATGAGCTTATAGCTACTACCTTGTACATCCTCCTCTAATGATCATAAGTTAAACTTTATAGATTTCCTGAGAAATGAACAGAAGTAGCAAGTAGAAGTCAGGTCCTGGTTTTGGTGAAAAATAGATCTCTAATTTTGTAATTACCACCCCTATATCCCACCCAATGGAGAATGTCTGAATCAACCTCCTTTAGGCACAAACATAAGAGCAAACATGAGGGTCTAATAGTTCATGTCATTTATTTTGTTTCCTTATTTGTCCAGTGTCACAATACATACTTCATTTTTATTATTGCTAATTCTTTTTTTTTTTTTTTTTTTTTTTTTTTTTTGAGACGGAGTTCCGCTCTTGTTACCCAGGCTGGAGTGCAATGGCGCGATCTCGACTCACCACAACCTCTGCCTTCTGGGATCAGGCAATTCTCCTGCCTCAGCCTCCCGAGTAGCTGGGATTACAGGCATGCACCACTATGCCCAGCTAAGTTTTTGTATTTTTAGTAGAGAAGGGGTTTCAACATGTTGACGAGGATGGTCTCGATCTCTTCACCTCGTGATCCACCCACCTCGGCCTCCCAAAGTGCTGGGATTACAGGCGTGAGCCACCGTGCCCGGCCTATTATTGCTAATTCTTTAAAGTCAGGATATTTGAAGCTTCTGTTCTAGTTAATGGGCATAGATGCATTGAAAACAACTAAGAATAAACTTTAATTCCTTTACTTAGCTTAGAAGTCAGGTGCAATGGTTAAGAGAACAGTTTCTTGCAAAACTGAGTAATGGGTAAACTTTAATGTTATTACACTTTTTAAAAACTGAGTCTTTGCTTCCTATCTCCTGTTACCTCCAGGAAGCTGATCAACTCATTTTATCCACTGTGAAAATTCTCCCTGTACTGTTCTCAGAGGGGATTACCTCAAAATTGCACAATTCCTCACCCAGTGATGATCAGCTGAGTCTCACAGCCCTATGCAGCTATCACTAGCAAGGCCAGGCCCCAGGTGCCCCCAGTGATGGCAGAGGCCAGACTCTAGCATTAGGAGTCTCAGTGAAGAGGTCTTCAGAGGCTCTAGCATCTTTAGCTACTACCTGAAGGCTGTCCTAAGCCTCTCCACACAATGCATTTACAGAGTATGAGAGTTGTAGGACCCTTAACAAGTCCCAACAAGCCACCCAATATGTTTGTTTCCATGACACTCTCCATAGTTACAGCTCAGGATGAAAGGATAGACACAGAATTGTTTGAAAAAACATTTTCCAGGCCTAGCTCCAACCTAAAGCCTGATTGACATGTGCCTTGCTAGACTATATAAGTTGTTTCAAAGAATAGGTCCAAGATAGCATTGTCCAAAAGAACAGCACCCAGAACTAGGTGAAGTAGCATGACAGCAGTTTTTAAAAAATACTTAGGATTAAATAAATAATACTGATTGTTTTTAAAAATATGCAAGGATCAGAGTCTTTTTCTAAGCTTTGTAAGCTAAGCAATAGTTTATGTCCTATGAGATACACTCCAAAGCTCCAGTGGAAATTCTATTTAGACATCCCACCCAAAGATCTTGAAATAGTAATAGTATGAAAATACTAAATAAAATTAATGTTTAAAATGAAAAAAAAAAAAAATTGCACAATTGTTACATCTACTGATCCAATGCCCTGAGGACCCAAGTTTCAGTTGCTTCCTTCAGGAAATAATCACACAAACCATGCTGAGACTATTGCTAATACCATTGTTACATAAATTTTGTTTATAATTACTATTGCAATAAATGAGTGTGGAGTTATTTTTCTAACAAGTAAATAGAGGATTCTCATTACTTAAAATCGAAAGAACAAAAAACGTACATTAAGAGATTATTTTGATGAAGAAAAAAATCCCCAGCTGCACTATTAACATTTTAGGCTATATTCCCACTTTGGATTTTTTGTTGTTCTCTAGATTATGCTTGCATTTTCTCTCCTCAGATTGTTTTCCAAATATATCATTCTGTATGTAATATATAATTTTGATACTTTCACCATAAAAAGTGATTAAGGTAAAGTATTTTCATACTATAATCTCTGGAATCAATGGCTTTTTAAAACTTGTTTTTTATTATTTATATATTTTCCTTCAATATTTAAAACAATATGGCAGAGAGGCCATAGTAACTATAAAGTTTTGTTTTAATTTAATGTAATTTGTACTGAAAGATACAAGAGAACATAATATATTTATGTGTAGTCAAAGGATAATTATGAGAAGAAAAGGTAGGTAAGTACAATCACATCACATGTTCACCCTGTCTGATCACATCTCTCTTACTGTCTCTAGAGTTTTCAAGGATATTTACTTTTGTTATGATCTTTGACTTGATTTTTAATACTTTTTCCAAATAATAAAAAATAGTTTGGTTTTTACCCACCTTAAACATTACATATCAAGTTATGTTTTCTTTTGTAGCTTGTTGCCTTGTTGTTTGCTTAATGTTGTTTGTGAGATTTATCTAATTTAATGCATATAACTATATTTGGTGATTTTTATGTACAAATTGGTTTCCCATTATATAACTATAACAGTATGTATGAATCTACTTGTCTTAATCTGGGTAACAACACTTCAAGGTCAATGGAAAGGTCAGAATTTTAATGGATGTCAAGTAGTAGGTAGGACCAAGGAACCAACACACTCCTCTGCTATGCATTTTGGTGATTTTCCTTCAGTATACTTATCTGTATGTGCATCTATGAAAAAAAAATTATATAACATACATTACTTGGTACAAGTGTTAGATGATTGAATTTTTCTCTTACTCTCTTCTTTCTCACCTCTGTTTCTGCCTGAATTACTGCTAAGTACTGGTCACTGCACCAAATGACCACTGCTTGTGGATATAAACACAAAAGTTCATCTTATCATCAATGTTTGGCAGTCCACAGCCAACTCCACACTTTTTGACTCTGGGAGTAGATGTTTGATGTTAATTAGAAGGGTTAGTTTATATGTCATTTACAAGGGTACTAGATGCTTCAAGTGCACCTATCATTTTATTAGGTTACAGTTGCATCAACCATATTCTGATTAATTATGCTCAATGTGTTATATATTCCTTGCATAACTGTTACATGAGTGGTTTGCGTAGTATACTAGCTATGAAACTCTTCAGAAATATATTCCAGAAACATCTGGTACCTTCCAAATCATGTGTATTACAATTGTCTATAACCTTGAAGCAACTATTTTTTATTTTGATTTTACTGTAGGTTCCAGGGTACATGTGCAGATCATGCAGGATTGTTGCATAGGTACATACATGCCTATGTGATTTGCTGCCTCCATTATCCTATCACCTATATCTGGCATTTTTCCCCATGTTATCCTGTCCCAACCTCCCTAACCCCTGTTTCCCTCCTCTAGTCCCCCACAACAGACCTCAGTGTGTGATGCTCTGCATCCTGTTCCCATGCGTTCTCACTATGCAACATCCACCTATGAGTGAGAACATTTAGTGTTTGATTTTCTGTTCTTATATCAGTTTGCTGAGAATGATGGTTTCCAGATTCATCCATGTCCCTACAAAGGACACAAATTTATTTTTTATGGCTGTATAGTATTCCATGGTGTATATGTGCCACATTTTCCTTTTCCAGTCTATCATCGATGGGCATTTGTGTTGTTTCCAGGTCTTTGCTATTGTAAACAGTGCCATAATGAACATACATGTGCATGTGTCTTTATAATAGAACAATTTATAATCCTTTGGATATATACCCAGTAATAGGATTGCTGGATCAAATGGAAATTCTATTTATAGGTCCTTGAGGAATCACCACACTGTCTTCCACAATGGTTGAACAAATTTACACTCCCACCAAAGTATAAAAGTGTTGCTATTTCTTCACATCCTCTCCAGCATCTGTTGTATCCTGATATTTTAATGATCGCCATTCTAACTGGTGTGAGATGGTATCTCACTGTGGTTTTGATTTGCATTTCTCTAATGACCAGTGATTTCTGAGCATTTTTCATATGTTTGTTGGCCTCATATATGCCTTCTTTTGCGAAGTGTCTGTTCATGTCCTTTGCCCACTTTTGAATGGATTTGTTTGTTTTTTTCTTGTAAATCTGTTTTAGTTCTTTGTAGATGCTGGATATTAGTCCTTTGTCAGATGGGTTGATTACAAAAATGTTCTTCTATTCAGTTGGTTGCTGATTCACTCTAATGAATGTTTCTTTTGCTGTACAGAAGCTCTGGAGTTTAATTAGGTCCCATTTCTCTATATTGGCTTTTGTTGCCAATGCTTTTGGTGTTTTAATCATGAAGTCCTTGCCTATGCCTATGTCCTAGATGGTTTTGCCTAGGTTTTCTTCTAGGGTTTTTATGGTGTTAGGTCTTATGTTTAAATCTTTAATCCATCTGGAGTTAATTTTAGTGTAAGATGTCAGGAAGGGGTCCAGTTTCTGTTTTCTGACCTGAGATAGCCAATTTTAAACTCAGTGACCATGTTTATACACATATATTAAATTATAGAATGAGGCATACTTGGTAAGCTTCATTTGACACATAATAGACCATTCCAGCCACTGATCATTGTTTCAATTCAGGTCTTCTAAGATGCAAACACCAGCATGAGATTGAAAATACGAGAGATTTACTAAGGGAAATCCTGTTAAGAATTGTTAGTAAAGATTGAAATTAAGGAGGAGCCTTCATGCTACATTGCAGGTTTGACAACAGTTTAAGAACGAATTGAGCAAGAAGAATACAGATTACTGTATAGTATTAAGACAGTTTTGACAAGAATAGTGAGGCATCCCCAAGTCAAAATTTCTCAGTAAAGGAGCTCTGTGTCCTGCAGAAATGAAACAGCTTTGACACCTTCCCATGCTCAGTCATTGGCTAACAACAGCCTGGGGAATGTGTGGTCTTCTTGTGAACATTATGTGATTTCCTAAGAGTGGCCACTGGGCTTTTAACTATGCTTTCTGCAGCCAGCTCTCTTAATGGAGATTGAGAAGCACATTTTCATTGCTGCTACCACTTATCCCCCATAAATGTAGTTTTCATTAGGAAGTATCTCAGGAAAGGGAGGCTCAAGAAAATCAAGTGTCCATTCCCTCTTACAATAGGACAAGGTAGCAGTGGGAATCATCCAGTGAACATAGAGATTTCACCAATAATCTTTTTTTGTTTTTCCTGTATTAAAGCAGGCATAACTCCTCTTGCTGAACAGTCACTTACTCTTGTTTAGATGATAACACTTTTTCTTGCCTGCCGGTCCCTGGACAAAAAATATATCTAAAGAGCATGGGCAATAGCTACACCATGTACATCAATAGCAATGTTTCTATGCCCCTTTTGAGGAGATCTGAGTAGCAGGGTCAAATAACACAGTTTCCCAGTTGATCATTGAGAATCTTATTAAGTGAGGCTGGCACTCTTCTTGTTACTAGGTACTTGGATTCTTTCTACTGAGATACAGCATAATATAGACAGCTTGAGTTTAATTTATCTACTATATTCTGATAGCATCTCATTCTTTCAGAATATTGCCTCTAAGGAGGTGCTTTACCCGTGCCTCTACTAAGGTTTTTAGTGCTTTACTAGGCTAGCAGCTTCCAGATTGTGTGGTATATAATACAGTTGGTAGATCATATGATTATGGGCCTATTCCTGTACCTTCTTCTCTGTATGGTGGGTCCCCTGGTGAAATGTTGTGTTATTTTGTTCTGTGATGTAAACATTTAATAAGTTCTTAGAGACTGACACTGACTTAGGTTCTTAGGGCAGGAAACTCATACCCAAGAGAGATATCTAAACTACTGAACTTTATAGAACAGGAAGAGTTTAATACAGTTGTCTAGTCAACAATTGAGCAGTTGCTCCTTGAGGAATGATGTTATATTCTGAGCTTACCATTGGTTTCTGTACTACTCATGTTGACTACTCTGAGACAATATTAGCTATATCATAAGGTTAAATGGGAGTCAGTGCTATGGAGCCCACACATACCTTCTGAATCTGCCAGTGTGGCTACTTCATACAGGTGCCATTAAGCCTGATCTTGTATAACCAATGAAGAAAAGCTAATGCTAACTGACCAAGTCATTTTGTCGACCTGAATTTTGAGTGTGATTTCTGATGCAAACTTTCTGATGAGCATTAGCATGTAAATACAATATCTTCATACTTTATGCCTACTCGATACATCTTTTCACACGCCTGTACTCTTCCTTGTCTCTGATCCTCCAATCATTTTTCTTCTTAGTCTCCTGCCATTAACCACTTTCCAGAATCTATACCTAGAGTTACCTCAGACCACACAGAATGGATTACCAGGTACCACACTTGCTACTTTATCCAACAAGAAACTTCTCCATCTTAATTATCTTTTAAGGCCTCCTATAAATGTAATGTAATAGTAATGTAGCTGCTTTTTTTTTTTTTTTTTTTTTTTTTTTTTTTTTTTTTTGGTCTACTACGTAAGCTGACTCAACAACAAAGTAGACCGGGTGCAGTGCCTCATGCCTATAATCCTAGCAGTTTTGGAGGCCGAGGTGGATGGATCCCCTGAGGTTAGGAGTTTGAGACCAGCCTGGTCAACATGGTGAAACCCTGTTTCTACTAAAAATACAAAAAAATTAGCCAGGCATGGCGGTGGGTACCTGTAATCCCAGTTACTCAGGAGATGAGGCAGGAGATTCACTTGAACCTGAGAGAGGCGGAGTTTGCAGTGAGCCTAGATCACGCCACTGCACTCCAGCCTAGGTAACAAGAGTGAAACACAGTCTCAAAAAATAAATAAATAAAAATAATAAAATAGAATAACAAAGCAATCTCAGAGTTTTCCTCTTTTTCAGCTGGTCATATATTACTCCACAAACAAAGGTACAAACAGAATAAAGTAAAACCATGGCGGGTGTCATGTGTTTCTGGGCTATTAATAACCTATGTTTGTAGCTCACTCAAAACTTCTGATTTGTTTGTCCTCAAACCTGTATTCATAGACTGCTTCCAAGCTATTTCAAGTAAGTAGGTCCAAACTTGGTAGGTCCAACAGAATTCTGCCCAAAACAAAATGATCTGAATACAGGTCCTTTGGTATCCTCTGGTTAAGATAATTCCTTTTTTTTTTTTTTAATAAAGAAGAGAAATTTATTTCTCATGGTTCTGGAGACTGGGAAGTCCCAGATCAAGGCTGGTGAGGGCCCACTTTCTCTGGTTCCAAGACGGTTCCTTCTTGCTGCATCTTCTAGAGGGTAGGAACGCTGTGTCCTCACATGGGGAAAGGGACACACTGGGTGAAAAGGAGTAAACTGCTTCTGTCAAGCCTTTTTTTTTTTTTTTTTTGGCTTAGTAATATTTTTTATATCGCCTTTTAGGTTTTGGGGTACATGTGAAGAACATGCAAGATTGTTCTTAATGCCTTAAAGCTAACTATATTATTTACTGCAGATGAAATGACATTGCCCCCAAACACAAGTGTAATTTCTCTACAGTAGAGAAATGTGGTGCATGCCATGGACTTGCCATCTAATCCTTTCCTCCTTTGTCAGTCTGATGCAATAAGATCTACAGAACAGTATGTACCAAGTAGTGGGACTGGTTGCATGGCAGCCTCAATTTCCTTTAGAGTTTTCCTAGCCTAGGTCCTTTTTACATATGGTCACTTTTGTCATCTGATATATTCCTAGGTGTGGACTCAGATGTTTCTGGAACCTAAAGAGGTCTACAGGACTGATATGGATTGGTTGTGTCCTCACCCAAAACTCAAAATTTAGCTCCCATAATTTCCACATGTCATAAGAGAGACCTGGTAGGAGGTAATTGAATCATGAGAGCAGGTCTTTCCAGTGCTCTTCTCATCATAGTAAGTAAGCCTCACAAGGTCTGACGGTTTTATAAAGGGGGGTTCCCCTGCACATGCTTGCTCTCTTGCCTGCTGCCATGCAAGATGTGACTTTGCTCCTCCTTTGCCTTCCACTAAGATTGTGAGGCCTCCTCAGCCATGTGGAACTGTGAGTCAATCAAACCTCTTTCTTTTATAAATTACCCAGTCTCATGTATGTCATTATTAGCAGCATGACAACAGACTAATATAAGAACACTGCTTATTACTTCTTTGTGAATTATATTATAATATGAGATGAAGTGATATATCTTTTAGTTTGATGGGGAATATCCTGACATGCTTCTCAGCACTGAATACCTAACCATTTTCTGAAGTAGTAGGTACTTAAAACTTCATAGGGTTAATGTCTCACTTGCTGAAATACATTCATCTTACTAAAGCTTCCAGTATATTAACCATCTCTTGCTTGCCTAATCTAGTTAGTCTGAAGTCTTTAATGTATTAGGTCAATGTTATGGTTTGTATTTCACACCTCCAAGCACTGACCTACCATAAATCAAACATCTGTTGTGATATAGCTTAACCTAGAAAGAAGTCAGGGATCTTGCACAAAGAAAATAACATCTTCTGCAACAGGCAAAGACACACAGTCATTGACAGAGTAGAACAAACTTTTCATGTAGATCAGAAGGACGGAAGATACACCATGGAGTAGAAATTGGTTTCATTTGAGGGACAAATGAAGAGATTGCCCTGCCCCAAATAACAGTCCTACACTTCTCTTATGGTACTTTTAACTTCTACCAATAGAGATTGTTTATGTTGTGCACAACGTCTAGGAATCTCCTGTTAAATTAAAAATAACTCTAAAAGAAAAAATATATTATTCCATTGCCAACTTCTAATAAAATAGATTAAGAATGGCTTCTCAAAAGACTTGCCACCATTTGAGTAGAAGCAGCCATGCATTTTGGGATAGTAATGAGAAAGAAACAAATTTATATCAACTCTCTTCTTTAAATTTTACTATGTGATTTCTCATTACCCAAAACAAAGTAGTTATCCTCGGCATGTAATATAAAATCATCCCTAATCTAGGCCTTGCTTACCTGTGCATTCTTTTTTATCACCTATTTTCTATTTTTATATAATTTTTGGCCATATCAAATTTTTATTATTTCCATTACCTCAAGACATCCTCTGCCAGTTAACTAAACTACTCATTATTTAATATGCAACTGAGGGCTTACTTCCGTGAAGTCTTTCATGCTCGCCTTCCCTCAAACTTTTCCTCAGTCTTGATTAGGTGAGTGTTCTATAAGCTCCTATAGTATACTACAAATTTATCTCTTTATATTTGCTATGTTAATGTTCAGATTGTAGGTCTATTTCTCCCAATAAAATGAAAGGTAGAGGCTTTGCCAAGTGACCTTGATATGTTGAGCCATAAGGACAGTGGCAACTCATAAGCGGCGCTCAACAAATAAGTAGATAGATGATTAAATTACCACAGATCCAAAGGACCTCTAATGATGAACAGACATCAAACTGTTCCAAGATGAATGTTCTTTAGATGACATAAGAAATGTAAGATTTAAATAATTGCCTTCATCAGATTTGTTGCTGAGAATCCCACTTATAAAACAAAATTATTTACTCTGATGCATGTACTCTGTACCCTCCAAGTACATGAAGTTAGCTCTGGAGATGTCTTATAAATTACCTTTGTAATTCACCAGAGAAAATATTGTGAAATAATAACTAAGTGTTTGGGGAATTTGTAATAAGCACTAATGCAAAAAGAGAGTAAACTAAGTGGTATGTATCATTAAAAAATAAAAATACTTTCTTCTTCAAATTTTAAACCCTTTAATTGCATTTAAATATTTAAAGCTTAGACTCTTCAGAGGAAATGAAAGCACCATTGATATCTCTTGAGGGATGCTTCCATCCAGTGCTCCTGAGCTAATGTCAATATTTACATGTTTAAAAAGTCATCTGTAAATGTCAGGAATTCTTCATCCTGAAATAGTTTGGTTTTGATTCAGCCTAACAAGCTACAGATGTTTATGTCAGAATATACATTCTGCAAGTCTTTTTAATTTACAATGCAATTTACCTTGCCCCAAAGTCACTTATGTAAAACTTGGCTACCATTTTCCACATATTTTGCTTTGTAGAAAATAATTGAGATAATGACTTTTAAATGCATAATTTATTGGAGCCAGTACACTGGAGCTAACTATGCCTTGTTTCCAATCCTCACCCCTAGTTAAGTATGCTATTTGCATTGTATAGATGAGGGGACTAGTGTTTAGAAAGAGGATCAGTGACTAATTTAAGCTGCAAATATTTTAGGATATACAGTTGTAAAAAGAAACTTTTCAGAACAGTCAATTGTCTAAGCCTATACTAAAAGTTAATTGAGTATTTGCAAGCATAATTATTAAAAACAAAGTAAAAAAGGCCTAAAAATTAACATACACCATCCCATTAGAACAGAGTATGAGATAAGAATGCATAGAGGGACAAATGAAATTGATATACAAATATTATATTATATGAATTACAAATTACTTCATAGTTTATGCATTTTATTCCAGAATATGTGGAAATTATTATAGTGACTCTAATACATGTATAATGTATGTGTACACAAGCATATAAATTCAAAACTATCAAAATTACATTCAAGATTATGAAGATGTTAAGTAAAAATGTCCACGTACATTGAAACCTCATAACATTCCTACTTATTTAGATTAGTTTTGTTTAATTATATTTTAAATTATATAGGGCTACTAGTTGGTAAAGATTATTAGGAACACTTTGCAAATTGGATGTAAAGGAGAGAGGGAAGAAGGCACAGAAGAGAAGGTTAAGAAAGAGAAGACTGAGAAGCAAAGAGAGATTCTAATCTCTTTGACTGATTACTAATCAACTTTGCAGATTTTAAATTAAATATATAAAAATACTTTCAGTCACATATGGATAAATTAGACTATCATGCAGAGGCTTAAGTAATATCCAGCCTTTTGTGTTGTTTCAGCTGAAACATTATGGAGAACAATGAAAATTCAATTACAAAAACAATTGTTTAAAAGTTAATTTTTTATAGGTTTGTGTATGTTGAAACAGCCTTTTATTCTAGGGGTGAAGCCAACATGATTGTGATCGATAAGCTTTTTGATGTGCTGTTGGAGTCGATTTGCCAGTATTTTATTGAGGATTTTCACATCAGTGTTCATCATGGATATTGGCCTGGAATTCTCTTTTTTAGTTGTGTCTCTGCCATGTTTTGCTATCAGAATAATGTTGGTCTCATAAAATGAATTAGGGAGGATTCTCTCTTTTTGTAGTGTTTGGAATAGTTTCAGAAGGAATGGTGCCAGCTCCTCTTTGTACCTCTGGTAGAATTCAGCTGTGAACCTGTCTGGTTCTGAACTTCTTTTGGTTGGTAGGCTATTAATTGCTGCCCCAATTTCAGACCTTGTTATTGGTCTATTCAAGGATTCACCTTATTCAAGGTTTAGTCTTGGGAGGGTGTAAGTGTCCAGGAATTTGTCCATTTCTTCTAGATTTACTGTTTTTTGTTTGTTTGTTTGTTTGTTTGTTTTGCATAGAAGTGTTTGTAGTAATCTTTGATGGTAGTTTGTGTTTCTGTAGGATCAGTGGTGATATCCCCTTTATCACTTTTTATTGCATCTATTTGATTCTTCTTTTTTTTCTTTATTCATCTGGCTAGAGGTGTATATATTTTGTTGATCATTTCCACAAAGCTCCTGGAGTTATTGATTATTTAAAGGACTTTTTTGTGTCTCCTTCAGTTCTGCTCTGATCTTAGTTACTTCTTGTCTTCTGCTAGCTTTTGAAATTATTTCATCTTCCTCATCTAGTTCTTTTATTCATGATGTTAGGGTGTTGATTTTAGATCTTTTCTCCTTTTTCTTGTGGGCGTTTAGTGATATAAATTTTCTCTAGACACTGCTGTAATTATGTCCCAGAGATTGTGGTACACTGTGTCTTTGTTCTCATTGGTCACATAAACAGAACCAAGACAAAAACCAAATGATTATCTCAATAGATGCAGAGAAGGCCTTCAACAAAATTCAAGAGCTCTTTATGCTAAAAACTCTCAATAAACTAGATATCAGTGGAATGTATCTGAAAATAATTAGTTATTAATAACAAACCCACAGCCAATATCATAATAAATGGGCAAAAACTGGAAGCATTCACTTAGAAAACAGGCACAAGATAAGGATGCTTTCTCTCACCAGTTTTATTCAACATAGTATTGGAAGTTCTGGCCAGGGTATTCGGGCAAGGAAAAGAAATAAAGAGTATTCAGTTAGGAAAAGAGGAAGTCAAATTGTCTCTATTTACAGATGACATGATTGTATATTCAGAAGACCCCATCGTCTCAGCCCAAAATCTCCTTAAGCTGATAAGAAAATTCAGCAAAATTTCAGTACCCAAAATCAGTGTGCAAAAATCACAAGCATTCCTATACACCAATAACAGACAAATAGGGAGACAAATCATGAGCGAGCTCCCATTCATAATTGCTACAAAAAGAATAAAATACCTAGGAATACAACTAACAAGGAATGTGAAGGACTTCTTCAAGGAGAACTACAAACCACTGCTCAAGAAAATAAGAGAGGACACAAACAGATGGAAAAACATTCCACGCTTATGGTTAGGAAGAATCAATATTGTAAAAATGTCATACTGCTCAAAGTAATTTATAGATTCAATGCTATCCTCATCAAGCTACCATTGACCTTCTTCACAGAACTGGAAAAAAACACCTTAAACTTCATCTGGAAACAAAAAAGAGCCTGCATAGCCACGACAATCCTAAGCAGAAAAACAAAGCTGGAGGCATTATGCTACCTGACTTCAAATTATACTACAAGGCTACAGTAATCAAAACAACATGGTATTGGTACCAAAACAGAGATATAGACCAATGGAAAAGAACAGAGGCCTCAAAAGTAATGCCACACTTCTACAACCATCTGATCTTTGACAAACTTGACAAAAACAAGCAATGGAGAAAGGATTCCCTGTTTAATAAATGGTGTTGGAAAAGCTGGCTAGCCATGTGCAAAGAGCTGAAACTGGATCCCTTCCTTACACCTTATTAAAAAATTAACAGCAGATGGATTAAAGATTTAAACATAAGACCTAATGCCATAAAAACTCTAGAAGAAAACCTAAGCAATACCATTCAGGACATAGGCATGGGCAAGTATTTCATGACTAACACACCAAAACCAATGGCAACAAAGGCCAAAATAGACAAATGGGACCTGATGAAACTAAAGAGCTTCTGTACAGCAAAAGAAACAATCATTAGCATGAACCAGCAACCAAGAGAATGGGAAAAACTTTTTGCAATCTATTCATCTCGCAAAGGGCTAATGTCCAGAATCTATGGAGAATGTAAACAAATTTACAAGAAAAAAAACAACCCCATCAAAAAATGGGTGACAGATATGAAAAGACACTTCTCAAAAGAAAACATTATACAGCCAACAAGCATAAGAAAAAATGCTCATCATCACTGGTTATTAGAGAAATGCAAATCAAAACCACATTGAGATAGCATCTCATGCCAGTTAGAATGGAGATCATTAAAAAAATCGGGAGACAGCAGATGCTGGAGAGGATGTGGAGAAATAGAAATGCTTTTGCATGATTGGTGGGAGTATAAATTAGTTTAACCATTGTGGAAGACAGTGTGGTGATTCCTCAAGTATCTAGAAATAGGAATTGCATTTGACCCAGCAATCTCATTACTGGGTATATACCCAAAGCATTATAACTATTCTAACATAAAAACATATACACATGTATGTTTATTGCAGCACTTTTCAAAATAGCAAAGACTTGGAACCAACTTAATGCCAATCAATGGTAGACTGAATAAAGAAAATATGGCACATATACACCATGGAATACTATGTAGTCATAAAAAATGATGAGTTCATTTTCTTTGCAGAGACATGGGTAAAGCTGGAAACCATCATTCTCAGCAAACTGACACAAGAACAGAAAACCAAACACCGCATGTTCTCACTCATAAGTGGGTGTTGAACAATGAGAACACATGTACACAGGGAAGGGAATATCACACTCTGATGCCAGTCAGGGGATAAGGGGCTATTGGAGGTATAGCTGGAGGTGGGAGGATAGGGAAGGGATAGCATTAGGAGAAGTACCTAATGTAGATTGCGAGGTGATGGATGCAGCAAACCACCATGGTATGTGTATACCTATGTAACAAACCTGTACGTCTGCATGTGTACCCCAGAACTTAAAGTATAAGAAAAAAATAAATTTTAAAACTTGATTTTTAATCTCTGAGTGCTTTTATATTTACAAATATAGTTGAAAATCAACTTTTACAACAAATGATGTTTTAAATTATCACTCAAAATATTAGTTTTAAAATTGTGAAGAGATTTTCTTCTTCCTACAATATGTTATTGAATTATGTGTTAAAGCAAAGCTTATAAAATGATACCTGAAAATCAAATATACTCTTGCCAATGCTATGAAGCAGAATACTTTATCATTAGTGTACCTATCTATGGCCAATAAATGATTTTCACATCAAAAATGTCTACCATTGCTACCATGTTATTTTCACTTTTATTGATGCCAAAGTGTATTTGTCTATGGTTCCTATGTGGCATATCCCACATTAGATAGTCAGTTGCAGCCATCAGAATTAGAAACATTACAGCAAGGTGCACTGAGCTAGATATTTTGAAAACCATATATGTCAAATATAAACATAGCTCTTCAAAAATGTGATGTAAGGCAAATAGGGCTGGATGCAGGAAATAACTTTATTACATCCCCTGTGGACATCATCCTGTAAACTTCCAAGTTCTTCAAGAGTTTCTTGAAAATAAAAAATAATACAAAGTGTAAAATATAACACAACAGATCAAACAATGAAATACCTTTTTCTAAAGAGTGTAAGTTGGGGAACCAATGTCATTAAAATGTAATTGTGGTGATCTGTAGTAAAGGGAAAGACGTGAGTAAGCGAAGTAGAGACTGTCTTTGCTGGAACGCACTCCTGCCCCTATAGGTTACTTAATACAAAATAAGACTTACTAACTCCCTGGTACCTTAAAAGGCCAGTTTAAAAATTTTACTATATTCCATCTCAGTATTTCTTAGTCTGTATTAAAAATTCTACTAATAACAGTTATCTCACAAATCTTAAAATGGAATCACCATTAAATTTTTTCCTAAAATATCACATCTTCAGAGATGGCTTCCAAGATTCCTTAAACCAAAGTAGGTAGTCCAGCCATGTCTAGTTTCTATTAAGCTCGTTAGTCAATAGGATTCATGTCATATAATACCTAACAGTCTCTGACATGATCATAATTATTCAGTTAACTATTTGTTTGTTATCTGATGTCTATCCTTAAAAGTAAATTGAATGGAGAACTGGGGCCTTTATATTGCTAATGTCTTAAAGAATTAATAGCAGAAAGCAGGTGCTCAATAAATATTTGTTCACTGAATACCTTATACTTCAAATTGATTTCAGTCCTATTGTATTATAGGTTCAACTTAAACATGTACTGCTTTTGTTTCATCAGAGACAACTTTTAAAATGCAAAAACAAATTTTTTGTTTGTGTTTTTGAGTCAGGCTCACTCTGTCATTTGTGCTGGAGTGTAGTGGCACCAAACTCAGCTCACTGCAACCTCTACCTCCTGGGTTCATGTGATTCTCCTGCCTCAGCCTACTGAGTAGCTAGGATTACAGGCATGTGCCACCACCCCTGGCTGATTTTTGTATCTTTAGTACAGATGGGATTTTGCCATTTTGGCCAGGCTGGTTTTTAACTCCTGGCCTCAAGTGATCTGCTTGTCTCAGCCTCCTAAAGTGTCGGGATTACAGGCATGAGCCACCATGCCCAGCCCAAAGATAACTCTTTCAGGATAATATTTTAGTTGTGTTAGCTAATACATTTTGTAATAGTCAAGTGAAAGTTGGAACATGATAGCACTCATTCATTCTCCATATCACAAAATGTATCTAATGCCTTCTTTATATCAGACATTGAAACTTTTGTTCCATATCCTTTTTAGTTAAAGCCTCAAAATATCTGTATGAGCTTATCATTTTATCATTACTATACAGTAAGGGGAACAAAATAATTTAAAAAATACAAGTGATACACTCAGCATCAGAAGGCAAGCATCAGTTTCTCTAATTGTAAGACAATGTTGTTTCTTTTGCTTGACGTTGTACAGCTACTCATTTAGGCTTTCTCTGAAGCTTACAACAGATATTATTATCTTATATTTGCATTAATTTTACATTTTATACTTAAGTCAAACTGAGAAATTACTATCCAATAAAAATAAAAATCTGAAATTAATTATCAATGTATTTAAATATAAATATTATGAGACAGCAAATTATTTAAATTAAAAAACAGAATCTGTGTATATTTTAACAAGTGAATCGCTAGGTTATGGAAAGAGCAGCCTCAATGACATCAAATAGCTCCACTGTCAGAGAATTTTGCTCCATCCCAAGTGTTCCAGAGTACTAGCCATTAGTCTATGTTGAAGTGTAATCTGACAATGAACACTTAATGAGATTCAGATGCAAGAATACATTAAGCAGTTTTGTTTAATTCAAAATCTGTGTTAAGAAGACCAAGAGAGGAAAAATATGAGAAAAAAAACAAATTTGTTAATTTCATTCTTCATGTGGTAGCATAAATGTTTTACCTTGTTCAGTATCAATGGTAGGGAGAATGGAAGGCAAAGAGGTGTATACAAAATTTAATATCAACTTACAATGGGGCCACTTTTGTAAGGGTCTTTATAATACAGGATTTTGAATGCAAGGAAAGCATCTCCATAAAGACATAAAATTTAACATTTCTTTTATATATGTATAATTTATGTGAGCAGACTGTCCAAGAGATTCTAATGTGCATTTTCTCTCATTTCATTCTCTTTTTCTAATTTGGGGATTCAAAATAACATCTACACCAACTTTGAAAAATTAATATTAGCTAATCTTTTTCTGCAAAGGCATTTGAAATCTATAGAGAATAAAAGAATGATCAAGCCACTTATTAGCCACAACATAGAGAATTGTGCAGGAAACTCCCTATGCAATAATTTCTTAGCATTTTTGGCTTCATTCACATCCAAATCTATTTAGGTTGGTGCAAAAGTAACCTCAGATTTTGCCACTAATTTTACATTACTTTTAATGGCAAAAACCAAAATTACTTTTGCATCAATCTAATACTTCTATCTGAAAGAAGGATCAAATAGTCGATGAACATGGATATGAGTTGACAGAATATAGCTTTTTTTCCTAAATGCTCACTTTTTCTCCTATTGCTTTTTCTCTTCATTTTGTAATTGAACAAACGTGTGTTAAGCATAGTGCTTATTGCCGTGTCTAACAAATTATGCTTTGAAATGTACCTATCAATAAAAAGGCTAGCAAATTATAGTTGTCAATGTAAGACAGATATTAGAGGAATGTTGATTATTTCTGAGATCACGTATTGTACATACCTGCCATATTTGAAAAATAGAAACTGAATTTTCTTTCACATTCTGGCAGATAGCCAGAGCTTGCCATCCTGATGCCTCTCAAAGACACAGCTTAAATATATATATATATATATATGTAGTGTCTTATAAACATAAATAATTCTAGTCATCACACTTTGGAGCCTGGCCTTAAGTATGTTTGCCAAAGTCAAATGGCCTCATGTTTGAACAAACCAAACAAACCAAATCCCAGCATTTGCAAAAGGCACTACTGCTTTAGAAATATTTTTTCTTTGACATGACATAAATAGCCATAGAAAAAGGAAAACAATTTTCTCTTCATACAAAATGCTATTTTCTGTTTCTTACATCATAAAGCATAACTGTAACATTTGTTTTAACAAAAATATGTTGTCATTTTTTCACTTCCACATGTCTATGTGTATCATAGGGATAAAGTTTGGACTATATAATTGAATTACTCAAGTAAATGGTCTTTTATAATAGCCAAGTTAATAATATATGTCATAAAATATTAAGTATATGTAATAATTAATTATATATTAATGTTTTTTAATTTGCATGTCAACCCAACATAAAACAATTATTATTTTGACAAGAGAAACAAAAAATTATATAATTGTTCTGCCTGTTAACAATAACAAAGAGTACATGTGACAGAGAACACTGATCCTTAATTAGGTAAAAGTAAGAGACACCACAGTTATAGCTCACATAAAAGTGTCCTCCTGTGAATGGAAAAAAAGAGTAAGTCAATAAAATCTAATGGCATAAGTATAGGTGTCACAGTGTGCAAATGAATAATGAGTGCACATATTCCAAGAGCTTAATCACTGTTCTCCAGATCCCTTTCAATACCATCCTTATATACTGACAAATTCCTTTCTGGATTTTAAGGTGCCCTATCCTTTCTGCCGGCTTCATTGGCCTTATCTTGGCCCTCCTCAGCTTCAAGGAAGAGTTGGGTTTATGTCACTATAGGACTGGCAATATTGCTCACGTCTTACAAATTTCTGTCTCTTTACAGTAAGCTGCAGTGACTGCTTTAATACGCCATCTCCTCTTTTGCAGAGCAGAAGACTTTCCCATGTTTTGCTTCACAACATATTGACCATACCTAGTACTCTTTTAGCAACTGAACATTAACTTCATTTTTCTTAAAACACTTTAATTTTTTTAACTTTTATTTTAGACTCAGGAGGTTCATGCACAGTTTTGTTACATAAGTATGTTGTGTGATGCTGAGGTTTCAAATATGAATGAATCCATCACCCAAGTAGTGAGCATAGTACCCAATAGTTAGTTTATTTTTGCTCTTATGCTCCTCCCTCTTTCCTCCTTCTTGTGTTCCCCAGTGTCTGTTGTTCCCATTTTTATGACCATGTGTACCCAATGTTTAGCTCCCACTTGTAAGTGAGAATATGCGGTATTCATTTTTCTACATTTGTTTACTTAGGATAATGGCTTCCAGCAATATCCATGTTGCTGTAAATAAAATAATTTTGTTCTTTTTTGTGGCTATGTAGTATTCCATGGTGTACATGTTCCACATTTTCTTTATCTAATCAGCATTTATGGGTACCTGGGTTGATTCCATGTTTTTGCCATTGTGAATAGCACTGTGATGAACATACGATGTATGTATCTTTTTGGTAAAATGATTTATTTTTCTCCAGGTATATAGTCAGCATTGAGATTACTGGGTCAAATGGTATTTCAACTCTGAATTTTTGAAAAAAATTTTCAAACTATACTCCATGGACTCTGAAGTAATTTAACATTCCCACCAACAACATTTAAGTGTTCTGTTTCTCTTCATCTATCCAGCAACTGTTATTTTATGAGCTTTTAAGAAAGCCATTCTCACTGGTATGTGGTGGTATCTCATTGTGGTGCTGATTTGCATTTCTCTCATGATTAATGATGATGATTTTTCCTAAATTTTTGTCCACTTTTTAATGGGGTGATTTTTTTTTTGCTTGTTGATTTGTTTTAATTCCTTATTGATTCTAGGTATTAGACCTTTGTTAGATGCATATATTGTGAATATTTTCTCTCATTTTGTAGGTTGTCTATTACTTCCTTAATAATTTTTCTTGCTGTGCAGAAAGAAGCTCTTTAGTTTAATTATTTCCCATTTGTCAGTTGTTATTTTTGTTTCATTTGTTTTTGAAGACTTACTCATAAATTATTCACTGATATCAAGAAGAGTATTTCCTAAGTTTTATGTGGGATTTTTATATGTTGAGGTCTTACATTTAAGTGTTTACTTTGTATTGAGTTAATTTCTGTATATGGTGATAAGTAGAGGTCCAGTTTCCTTCTTCTGCATATGGTTAGACAGTTATCACAACACTAACCATAGTGTTAGTGGTTAATGGTTTTCCCCATTGCTTATTTTTGTCACTATTGTTGTTAATGATCACATGGTTATAGGTGTTTGGCTTTATTTCTGGATTCTCTATTCTATTGCATTGAAAGGACTTTCTTCATATGGCAGATAGGAGGCTATCCTTCCTTCCTCATCTTCCTTTCCTACTTCCTCTTCACCAGCTCATGAGCATGGGAGAGTCTCAGGATCCAGTTGTTTTGTACCCCTCCCTCATCTATACCCATTTCCTGAGTGGTGGGAAAGTTAACTCACTTAATGCTTTTGAATTCTCTGTATATGCTATTGACACCAAATCTATGTTTGTATCACAAGCTTCTCTTAAAATGCCAGAATTATATCCACTACCTTGTGGACACCTCCACTTGGTTGATTTATAGACAACTTATACTTAGTACGTCCTAAACTAAAATTCTTTATTCTACTCCAACTCTTTCCCGTGTGTCTTTCTTATTGTCATAAATGTCATGCCATATTCTATTTCTTCAATGAGCAAATAGTTGGAGTCATTTGACCCTTTTTTAGCAGACACTCCATATACAACCCATCGAATACTTTGTTAATTCCAAAATGTATTTTTATTTTAACACTTCCCGCCACTTGTTCCTCTAACATCACATCCAAGTCATCATGGCGTCTCTTCCAAATGATTGTACAAAATATCTATTACAATCCTTCTCTAAAGAAATCTGTTCAACATTGTTTAAAGCAAAGGTTAATTTACTTGATCATGAAACTCTACCTTTTATATGAGCTAAAATTTTGTTGGAAATAGAATATATTTGGAAAACACTGCAGTGAAAACTGCTTATTCATTAGAATAAACCTGTCTTTCTTTTTTACTTCCCTTTCATTACTGTCTCTTTCTCATCCTTTTCTTATAACTAAATTCTGCTCTTATTATTTCTAGTTATCTTTCCTCCTTCCATATCTCAGTGGGCCACAAATCAAATATAATTCCTGCATGGAAGAACAAGATCAGTGGCTGAATATAAGTAACAATTTGATACTTATATTTACACACTTCTCCTTGGTTAGTTCATCCTCTAACAGTCTTGAAGATAATATTCACATGCCTGAGTTAGAGTCTTTTTACCTTTGGTTCATTTATTTATTATTATACTTTAAGTTCTGGGGTTCATGTGCGTATCATGCAGTATTGTTACATAGGTTTACATATGCCATGGTGGTTTGCTGCATCCATACCCCTCATCTACATTAGGCATTTCTCCTAATGTTATCCCTCCCCAATCCCCCACCCCCCTCTATCCCTCCCCTAGCTCTCCCACACCCCATCAGGACCCAGTGTGTGATGTTCCCCTCCCTGTGTCCATGACACCATTATCATAGCCCAAAAAGCCCAAAATCACCTTTGCAACTTCAGCAATGTCTCAGGATACAAAGTCAATGTGCAAAAATCACAAGCATTCCTATACACCAATAACAGACAGAGAGCCAAATCATGAGTGAACTCCCATTCACAATTGCTACAAAGATAATAAAATATCTAGGAATACAACTAACAAGGGACGTGAAGGATCTCTTCAAGGAGAACTACAAACCACTGCTCAAGGAAATAAGAGAGGACACAAACAGATGGAAAAAAAAATCCATGCTCACGGTTAGGAAGAATCATTATTGTGAAAATGACCACGTGGCCCAAAGTAATTTATAGATTCAATGCTATCCCCATCAAACTACCATTGACCTTCTTCACAAAACTGGAAAAAACACCTTAAACTTCATATGGAACAAAAGAAGAGCCTGCATAACCAAGACAATCCTAAGCAAAAAAACAAAGCTGGGGGCATCATGCTACCTCACTTCAAATGATACTACAAGTCTACACTAATCAAAACAGCATGGTACTGGTACCAAAACAGAGATATAGACCAATGGAGCAGAACAGAGGCTTCAGAAGTAATGCCACACATCTACAATCATCTGATCTTTGACGAACCTGACAAAAACAAACAATGGGCAATGGATTCCCTGTTAATTAAATTGTGTTGGAAAAACTTGATAGCCATGTGCAGAAAACTGAAACTGGCCTCCTTACGTATACCTTATACAAAACAAGTAACTCCAGATGGATTAAAGATTTCAGTATAAGACCTAACACCATGAAAACTCTAGAAGAAAACCTAGGCAATACCAATCAGGGCATAAGCATGAGCAAGGACTTCATGACTAAAACACAAAAAGCAATGGCAACAAAAGCCAAAATAGACAAATGGGATCTAATTAAACTCCAGAGCTTCTGCACAGCAAAAGAAAACAAGAGAATGGGAAAAAAATTGCAATCTATCCATCTGACAAAGCATTAATATCTAGAATCTATGGAGAACTTAAACAAATTTACAAGAAAAAAACACTCCATCAAAAAGTGTGCAAAGGGTGGGAACACTTAACAAAAGAATTTATGCATTCAACAAACATCAAAAAATGCTCATCATCACCGGAGATTAGAGAAATGCAAATAAAACCACATTGAGATGCCATCTCACACCACTTAGAATGGTGATCATTAAAACGTCTAGAGACAACAGATTCTACAGAAGATGTGGCAAAATAGGAACGCTTTTACAGGGTTGGTGGGAGTGTAAATCATTTCTTTTTTTTTTTTTTAATTTTTTATTTGATTATAGGTTTTGGGGTACATGAGCAGAGCATGCGAGACAGTTGCGTAGGTACACACATGGCAGTGTGCTTTGCTTTTCTTCTCCCCTTCACCCACATTTGGCATTTCTCCCCAGGCTATCCCTCCCCACCTCCCCCTCCCACTGGCCCTCCCCTTTTCCCCCCAATAGACCCCAGTGTTTAGTACTCCCCTTTCTGTGTCCATGTGTTCTCATTTTTCATCACCCACCTATGAGTGAGAATATGCGGTGTTTCATTTTCTGTTCTTGTGTCAGTTTGCTGAGTATGATGTTCTCCAGATTCATCCATGTCCCTACAAACGACACAAACTCATCATTTCTGATTGCTGCATAATATTCCATGGTGTATATGTGCCACATTTCTCCAATCCAGTCTATTATCAATGGGCATTTGGGTTGATTCCAGGTCTTTGCTATTGTAAACAGTGCTGCAATGAACATTCGTGTATATGTGTCCTTATAGTAGAACGATTTATAGTCTTTTGGATATATACCCAGTAATGGGATTGCTGGGTCAAATGGAATTTCTATTTCTAAGGCCTTGAGGAATCGCCACACTGTCTTCCACAATGGTTGAACTAATTTACACTCCCACCAACAGTGTAAAAGTGTTCCTTTTTCTCCACATCCTCTCCAGCATCTGTTGTCTCCAGATTTTTTAATGATCGCCATTCTAACTGGTGTGAGATGGTATCTCAATGTGGTTTTGATTTGCATCTCTCTGATGACCAGTGACGATGAGCATTTTTTCATATGATTGTTGGCCTCATATATGTCTTCTTTCGTAAAGTATCTGTTCATATCCTTTGCCCACTTTTGAATGGGCTTGTTTGTTTTTTTTCCTGTAAATCTGCTTGAGTTCTTTGTAAATTCTGGATATCAGCCCTTTGTCAGATGGGTAGACTGCAAAAATTTTTTCCCATTCTGTTGGTTGCCGATCCACTCTAGTGACTGTTTCTTTTGCCGTGCAGAAGCTGTGCAGTTTCATTAGGTCCCATTTGTCTATTTTGGCTTTTGTTGCCAATGCTTTTGGTGTTTTGTTCATAAAGTCCTTGCCTACTCCTATGTCCTGGATAGTTTTGCCTAGATTTCCTTCTAGGGTTTTTATGGTGCCAGGTCTTATGTTTAAGTCTTTAATCTATCTGGAGTTAATATTAGTGTAAGGTGTCAGGAAGGGGTCCAGTTTCTGCTTTCTGCACATGGCTAGACAGTTTTCCCAACACCATTTGTTAAACATGGAATCCTTGCCCCATTGCTTGTTTTTGTCAGGTTTATCAAAGATTGTATAGTTGTATGTATGTTGTGTTGCCTCCGGTGCCTCTGTTTTGTTCCATTGGTCTATATCTCTGTTTTGGTACCAGTACCATGCTGTTTTGATTACTGTAGCCTTGTAGTATAGTTTGAAATCCGGTAGTGTGATGCCCCCCGCTGTGTTCTTTTTGCTTAGAATTGACTTGGCTATGCGGGCTCTCTTTTGGTTCCATATGAAGTTCATGGTGGTTTTTTCCAGTTCTGTGAAGAAAGTCAATGGTAGCTTGATGGGGATAGCGTTGATTCTGTAAATTACTTTGGGCAGTATAGCCATTTTCACGATATTAATTCTTCCTAACCATGAACATGGAATGTTTCTCCATCTGTTTGTGTCCTCTCTGATTTCGTTGAGCAGTGGTTTGTAGTTCTCCTTGAAGAGGTCCCTTACGTTCCTTGTGAGTTGTATTCCAAGGTATTTTATTCTTTTTGTAGCAATTGCGAATGGCAGTTCGCTCTTGATTTGGCTTTCTTTAAGTCTGTTATTGGTGTAGACGAATGCTTGTGATTTTTGCACATTGATTTTATATCCTGAGACTTTGCTGAAGTTGTTTATCAGTTTCAGGAGTTTTTCGGCTGAGACAATGGGGTCTTTTGGTATACTATCATGTCGTCTGCAAATAGAGACAATTTGGCTTCCACCTTTCCTATTTGAATACCCTTTATTTCTTTTTCTTGCCTGATTGCTCTGGCTAGAACTTCCAGTACTATATTGAATAGGAGTGGTGAGAGAGGGCATCCTTGTCTAGTGCCAGATTTCAAAGGGAATGCTTCCAGTTTTTGCCCATTCAGTATGATATTGGCTGTTGGTTTGTCATAAATAGCTTTTATTACTTTGAGATACGTTCCATCGATCCCGAGTTTATTGAGGGTTTTTAGCATAAAGGGCTGTTGAATTTTGTCAAATGCCTTCTCTGTGTCAATTGAGATAATCATGTGGTTTTTGTTTTTGGTTCTGTTTATGTGGTGAATTACGTTGATAGACTTGCGTATGTTGAACCAGCCTTGCATCCCCGGGATGAATCCTACTTGATCATGATGAATAAGTTTTTTGATTTGCTGTTGCAATCGGCTTGCCAATATTTTATTGAAGATTTTTGCATCTATGTTCATCATGGATATTGGTCTGAAGTTTTCTTTTCTCGTTGGGTCTCTGCCGGGTTTTGGTATCAGGATGATGTTGGTCTCATAAAATGATTTGGGAAGGATTCCCTCTTTTTGGATTGTTTGAAATAGTTTTAGAAGGAATGGTACCAGCTCCTCCTTGTGTGTCTGGTAGAATTCGGCTGTGAACCCGTCTGGACCTGGGCTTTTTTTGTGAGGTAGGCTCTTAATTGCTGCCTCGACTTCAGACCTTGTTATTGGTCTATTCATAGTTTCAGCTTCCTCCTGGTTTAGGCTTGGGAGGACACAGGAGTCCAGGAATTTATCCATTTCTTCCAGGTTTACTAGTTTATGCGCATAGAGTTGTTTGTAATATTCTCTGATGATGGTTTGAATTTCTGTGGAATCTGTGGTGATTTCCCCTTTATCATTTTGCATCTATTTGGTTGTTCTCTCTTTTATTTTTAATCAATCTGGCTAGTGGTCTGTCTATTTTGTTGATCTTTTCAAAAAACCAGCTCTTGGATTTATTGATTTTTTGAAGGGTTTTTCGTGTCTCAATCTCCTTCAGCTCAGCTCTGATCTCAGTAATTTCTTGTCTTCTGCTGGGTTTTGAGTTTTTTTGATCTTGCTCCTCTAGCTCTTTCAATTTTGACAATAGGGTGTCAATTTTGGATCTCTCCATTCTCCTCATATGGGCACTTATTGCTATATACTTTCCTCTAGAGACTGCTTTAAATGTGTCCCAGAGGTTCTGGCACGTTGTGTCTTCGTTCTCATTGGTTTCGAAGAACTTCTTTATTTCTGCCTTCATTTCGTTGTTTACCCAGTCAACATTCAAGAGCCAGTTGTTCAGTTTCCATGACGCTGTGCGGTTCTGGGTCGGTTTCTGAATTCTGAGTTCTAACTTGATTGCACTATGGTCTGAGAGGCTGTTTGTTATGATTTCAGTTGTTTTGCATTTGTTGAGCAGTGCTTTACTTCCAATTATGTGGTCAATTTTAGAGTAGGTGTGATGTGGTGCTGAGAAGAATGTGTATTCTGTGGATTTGGGGTGGAGAGTTCTGTAAATGTCCACCAGGTTTGCTTGCTCCAGGTCTGAGTTCAAGCCCTGGATATCCTTGTTGATATTCTGTATGGTTGATCTGTCTAGTATTGACAGTGGAGTGTTAAAGTCTCCCACTATTATTGTGTGGGAGTCTAAGTCCTTCTGTAAGTCATTAAGAACTTGCCTTATTTATCTGGGTGCTCCTGTGTTGGGTCCATATATGTTTAGGATCGTTAGCTCTTCTTGTTGTATCGATCCTTTTACCATTATGTAATGGCCTTCTTTGTCTCTTTTGAACTTTGTTGCTTTAAAGTCTATTTTATCAGAGATGAGAATTGCAACTCCTGCTTTTTTTGCTTTCCATTAGCTTGGTAAATCTTCCTCCATCCCTTTATTTTGAGCCTTTGTGTATCCTTGCATGTGAGATGGGTTTCCTGGATACAGCACACTGATGGGTTTTGGCTTTTTATCCAATTTGCCAGTCTGTGTCTTTTGATTGGTGCATTTAGTCCATTTACATTTAGGGTTAATATTGTTATGTGTGAATTTGATACTGCCATTTTGATGCTAAGTGGCTGTTTTGCCTGTTAGTTGTTGTAGATTCTTCATTATGTTGAAGCTCTTTAGCATTCAGTGTGATTTTGGAATGGCTGGTACTGATTGATCCTTTCTATGTGTAGTGCCTCTTTTAGGAGCTCTTGTAAAGCAGGCCTGGTGGTGACAAAATCTCTGAGTACTTGCTTGTTCGCAAAGGATTTTATTCTTCCTTCACTTCTGAAGCTCAGTTTGGCTGGATATGAAATTCTGGGTTGAAAGTTCTTTTCTTTAAGAATGTTGAATATTGGCCCCCACTCTCTTCTGGCTTGTAGTGTTTCTGCCGAGAGAACTGCTGTGAGTCTGATGGGCTTCCCTTTGTGGGTGACCCGATCTTTCTCTCTGGCTGCCCTTAGTATTCTCTCCTTTATTTCAACCCTGTTGAATCTGACGATTATGTGCCTTGGGGTTGCTCTTCTTGCGGAATATCTTTGTGGTGTTCTCTGTATTTCCTGCAATTGAGTGTTGGCTTGTCTTGCTAGGTGGGGGACATTTTCCTGGATGATGTCCTGAAGAGTATTTTCCAGCTTGGATTCATTCTCTTCGTCCCCTTCTGGTACACCTATCAAACGTAGGTTAGGTCTTTTCACATAGTCCCACATTTCTTGGAGACTTTGTTCATTCCTTTTTGCGCTTTTTTCTCTGATCTTGGTTTCTCATTTTATTTCATTTAGTGGGTCTTCGACTTCAGATATTCTTTCTTCTGCTTGGTCAATTCGGCTATTGAAACTTGTGTTTGCTTCCCGAAGTTCTCGTATTGTGTTTTTCAGCTCCTTTAATTCATTCATATTCCTCTCTAAGTTATCCATTCTTGTTATCATTTCCTCGAATCTTTTTTCAAGGTTCTTAGTTTCTTTGCATTGATTTAATACATGATCTTTTAGCTCACAAAGTTTCTCATTATCCATCTTCTGAAGTCTAATTCCGTCATTTCGTCACAGTCATTCTCCATCCAGCTTTGCTCCCTTGCTGGTGAGGAGTTTTGGTCCTTTCTAGGAGGCGAGGTGTTCTGGTTTTGGGTGTTTTCCTCCTTTTTGCACTGGTTTCTTCCCATCTTTGTGGATTTGTCCGCTGGTCGTCTGTGTAGTTGCTGACTTTTCGTTTGGGTCTCTGAGTGGACACCCAGAATGTTGATGACGAAGTATTTCTGTTGCTTGGTTTTCCTTCTACCAGTCTAGCCTCTTCGCTGTACGACTGCTGAGGTCCGCTCCAGACCCTGCTTGTCTGGGGTGCACCTCTAGTAGCTGTGGCACAGCGAGGGATGCTACCAGTTTCTTTTTCTGCTCTCTTTGTCCCAGGATGATGCCTGCCTAATGTCAGTCTTTTGGATATAGAGGGGTCAGGGAGCTGCTTGAGGAGACAGTTTGTACTTTATAGGAGTTTAATTGCTGAGCTGTGCACTCTGTTGTTCATTCAGGGCTGTTAGGCTGCTATGTTTGATTCTGCTGCAACAGAGCTCATTAAAAACCCCTTTTTTTTTTCTCAAATGCTCTGTGTTGAGGGGTTTGGGCTTTATTTTTGGATGTCCGATCAGGTGTCCTGCCCAGCTAGAAGGCAGACTAGCCACTGTTTGGCTGCCGAGTCTCCGCCCTGCTATTGTGTGATTCGCGCTGTTCCTGCCGGCTCTGCTGTGGTCTCCGCCATGCCCTGCGGCAGAGTCTCTTCGTTGTAGCGTGTTGCCTCAGCAACGGCAGGCTGCGTCAGCAGTGGGCGTGTATCTCAGTAGGGACGGGTTGCCTCGGCAACGGCTGGCTGCGTCAGCAGTGGGCGTGTATCTCAGTTGGGGCGGGTTGCCTCGGCAACGGCTGGCTGCGTCAGCAGTGGGCGTGTATCTCAGTTGGGGCGGGTTGCCTCAGCAACGGCTGGCTGCGTCAGCAGTGGGCGTGTATCTCAGTTGGGGCGGGTTGCCTCTGTAGTGGTGGACGCCCCTCCCCCACAGAGCGTCTCGGACCGTCTGCTCGGGATAGTTTGAAATCGCGGTTTTGTTCGTCCCACTGGGTATCCCAATCCCTGCAATCCCCTGGGCTGGCCTATTTTCCAAGTCTCGTTCAGTCTCAAGTCCAGCCCTCTCAAGTCTCAGGTTGCCGGTTCAACAGGGCACCTGGACAAGCGCGCCCTGTGGGGATTGCTGGGTAGGGCTGGCCGCCGCCGCCCCGGCTGCCGGCTTCGCCAGGCAGACCTACTGCCTGGCGTCCCGTGTCTTTTTTATACTTGGGAGTTTCCCCGTTCTGTGGGCAACAAAGATCAGTCTGGAAATGCCGCTCTGACTCACCGTTTGCGGATTCAACGAGAAGAGCTCCAATCCTGGGTTGTTCTCACAGCGCCATCTTGAGTCCTCCCCCAGTGTAAATCATTTCAACAATTGTGGAAAACAGTTTGGCAATTCCTCAAGGATCAAGAACTAGAAATACTATTTGACCCAGCAACCCCAATACTGGATATATACCCAAAGGATAATAAATTGTTCTATTGTAAAGACACTTGCATATGTATGTTCATTGAGGCACTGTTTACAATACCAAAGGCTTGGAACCAACTCAAATGCCCATCAATAATAGATTGGATAAGGAAAATGTGGCACAAATACACCATGGAATACTATGCAGCCATAAAAAATGATGAGTTTATATCCTTTGCAGGGAAATGAATGGAACTGAAAACCATCATTCTCAGCAAACTGACACAAGAACAAAAAAACAAATATTGCTTGTTCTTACTCAGTAGATGTTGAACAATAAGAACACCTTGGGTTCATTCTGATGTTGTTGTTTTATTGTAAGCAGTCCATTCTGAGCTCTGAAAAATTACTTTATTAATATTAACAAATTATATTTGACCTCCTCATAATAAAATTTAGTTTGCATAATGCCATTCCAAAGGAAGAAAAAGGAAATGCACTTATTATCTTTCATTCTAAATGAAGAAAATAGAAATGCATTTATGACCTCAAATAAGTTTCTCAGGGAGACAAAACAAGTGGTATGTTCTACTTTGCCCAATCTTATTTTATTGTCTCTCACTGATCATTGAAAGACTTGAAATTTTGATCACTTATCTCAAATCAGATTATTATTCCTGAAATACAATTACTGTAATTTATTATTTGTTGCCATTTTAATTTAATGAAACCTTTAATTGATAAGATTAAAGGAAAATTAAATATTTCAATGAGTTTTAAATAAAAGTTTTCCTCCTTAAAGAATTACCATATAAAATTTAAATGTGAAGAATGTTATTGGTTTTTTTTAAAAAAAAATACAAACCTATTTATAAATTAGTCCATCCCTTTCGGGGACTCATTTAGAAACAGGGTCTCATCAAATAATTGAATACTGAAACAGGATTGGGAAAAATGTAGATCAAAATTAAGAAGATAACTCATAGTAATTTTCTAGCCAAGAATTAGAAAGTTTCACACATTTGTAAGAAATCAGAATACCTATTAACAGAGGAAAGGAATATAGCCAAGTAAATTTGACAACAATGTAATATTTTCCTCCAGTTGGTCTTTAACGTATATGTATATAAATTAGAGTGTGCTTGGACTGAATTACTTTTTGATTTTCTTCCAGTTAGGTGATTCCTAGATATGACAGTATTTCTTTTCATTCACCATAGTACCAGAGAAATATTGCCTTAAAATCTAGTCATTCATGGATATACACCTGAATGGTCAATGGTTTATAAAACAGCCTGTGTCATTCCTGGCAAGGTTCTAAACATTTGGCAGGATTTATTTAAAAAGGTTCAATATGGGAAGAGCAGAGATATTTCTGGCAGAAACATACAGAGAGGCTTACTTTCACTGTTCTTGGCTGTAGCTGGTGCTATTTAGCCATCATTTTATAAAAACCTGAACACAAAGCTCAGTTATGCCTTTCAAGTGGAGAAAAAGAGCTAAGCTAAAAATAGGCCATCATTTCATTGAGCTTCAGTCAAGCAGTCTTACTTGGTGTGCATTTGTTTCTAACTGGCAGACTCCCCCAAAGTAGACAGTGGAGTTTTCTTGGCATATTCTTTCATGTGTAGATATCATTCAGGCTATGAAGTTTTATTTAATTCTAAGTGCTATAAACCAAAAATTTGCTTTGTAACAACAGAGTGAATCTCCATCAACTCTGGCTGTGGAATACTTTACCCACATCTAAGAATAAAGAGAGAAAAATGTGTTTTCTCTTTAAAAATACAATATCCAACATTGTTTTATTTGTCTTCTTGTAACTATGTTAGTTCTAACAACATAGTTTTCAAATAGAAAGCGTTTTTTACAAAAACATGCCCTGGGACTTGGTGCTCAAAGAGTATTTTAAAATTAAATTTGAATTTGAATTTGTTGTAAAAAATACTTGACAAATTTTAAGGACTACCAATCATACTTTTTGCAACTAAATATCTCAAATAAATAACTTTTCACCCTGTTTCTAATAGCTAACATACTTTTGGAAGTGAGGTTTGATAGATCTACACACAATATTTCATATAATTTTATTTGTAATATGTTTCAATGCTTGCACAAATTACTGTCTTATTAAATGGAGAACAATAAATATAAAAATAAAATATTTAAACATGATTATATTGCAAATCCAATTTTTAAAAATCTGTTAATATAAAATATTATAAAATGATTCACAACTTTTTCATTAACACAGTGACAGATACAAATTCAACATTTTCTTATCTCCCATGTGTTCTGATTGTTCAACACTCACCTATGAGTGAGAACATACAATGTTTGATTTTCTGTTGTTGTGTAAGTTTGCTGAGAATGATGGTTTCCAGGTTCATTCATGTCCCTACAAAGGACATGAATTCATTTTTTATGGCTGCATAGTATTCCATGCTGTATATGTGCCACATTTTCCCTATCCAGTCTATCATCGATGGGCGTTTGGGTTTCATGTTGTCAAATGCAGTTTTCTTGGATTTTTTTTTTTTTTTGCTTTTAAAAATTTCAATAGCTTTTGGAGTGCAAGTGGATTTTAGTACATGGGTGAATTTATAGTGGTGAAGTCTGATATTTTATCTCACACATCATCTAAGTAGCATACATTGTACCCAATATGTACTTTTGAAAATCCCTCACCACTCATCCCCAACTTTTTCCCTTTCTGAGTCTCCGACGTCCGTTATACCACACCGTATGCATTTGTGTATCATAACTCAATTCCAACTTATGAGTGAGAACATATGCTATTTGTGTTTTCCATTCTATATATATTTTTATGTCTGAGTAGTATTTCATGGTGTATAATACCATATTTTTTTTATGCACTCATCAGTTGATATGCACTTAGGTTGGTCTGTATCTTTGCAATTGTGAATTGTGCTGCAATAAACATATGCATGCAGATGTCCTTTTGATATAATGACTTTTATCCTTTGGGTAGATTTCCAGCACTGTGATTGCTGTATCAAATGGTAGATCTACTTTTAGTTCTTTGAGAACTCTTCATACTGAATTCCTTAAAGGTTGTACTAACTTCCATTCCTACCAACAGTATATAAACCTTCCCTTTTCACTGAAATCATACAAACATCTATAATTTTTGAATTTTTAATAATGGCCATTTGGCTGAAATAAGGTGACATCTCATTGCAGTTTTAATTTGCATTTATCTGATGATTTGTTTATGGGGCAATCAAATACCTTATTTTGAAAAGTGTCTGTTTATGTCATTTGCCCACTTTTGTTGGGATATTTTTTTCTTGCCGATGTCACCTCAATAGTATACCTTTTACCCAATATGTATTTTTATTCCCCCTCCCCCATCTCCCACTCTCTACCTTTCTGAGTCTCCAGTGTTCATTATACTAATATTGACACCACTGTAGATTGAGTTTCTTGTAGATTCTGAATATTAGTCCTTTGCTGGATGCATAGTTTGCAAGTATTTTCTCCCATTTTGTGGATTTTCTGTTCACTTTGATGATTATTTATTTTGCTACACAGAAGCTTTTAGTTTAATTAGGTCCCACTTATTTGTTTTGTTTTTATTTTTGTTGCATCTGTTTTTGGGGTTGTAGGCATCAGTGCTTTGCCTCGACAATATCAAGAAGAGTTTTTCCTAGGTTTTCTTCTAGAACTGTTACGTTTTCAGGTCTTAGATTTAATTATTTAACCCATCTTGAGTTGATTTTTGTACCTGATGAGAAATAAGAATCCAGGTTTGTTCTTCTTTTTGTGACTATCCAGGCTACGAAGTATCACATAGTGAATAGGATGTTCTTTCCTCAGTTTATGTTTCTGCATGTTTTGTTGAAGATCAGTTGGTTGTAAGTATTTGACCTTAATACTGCATTCCGTAGTCTATTCCATTGGTCTATGTAACTACTTTTATAAAAGTACCATGCTCTTTTGGTTACTGTACCCTTATAGTATAATTTGAAGTCAGGTAATGTAATGCCTCCAGATTTTTTCTTTATGCTTAGAATTTCTTTGGCTGGTTGGGTGCTGCTTTGGTTCCATGTGAATTTTAGAATTGGTTTTTTCTCAGTCTGTGATGAATGATGTTGTTATTTTGATATGAATTTCATTGAATCTGTAGATTGCTTTGAGCAGTGTGTATCACTCAATGCTATATAATTAAGAGAGGTATAATTTTATTTGTATTGTAAACCTTGTTCCTTTCCAAGTTATTCTGGGTTTAATTATTTATATTACTGCAAGATATTTCAGCAATAGAAATGAAATCTTTTTCACTGGGAACTTTCTAGAGTCTATTAAATTTCTTCTGAAAGAATTTGACAACTTATATTATAAATAAGTTGGAAAACTCTCTTCTCCACGTTTCTGATAATTCAGGCTGTTGTCATGTATTTTTTTTCCAGATCTCTAGAGTGAAATGTTGTTTTATTGATATTTCAATTGGATCTCCTCTTTGCTGACTTGTCTACTCATTATTTTGCTTGCTAAAAATATACTTCATTGACTTTGTAAATATTACTCCTGTCTTTTTACTTTCTATAGTATTGTATGTGTGTGTGTGTGTGTGTGTGTGTGTGTGTGTGTATCTAGTATTGAATAGACATCTTAATACTAAATGTCCAAACCAGAACTTCTGATATTTATCCCAAAACTGTCTGCTCCATCTTTTCTTTTCTGTTCCCCAGGTCCAAACTTTTAGAACCCCTTTTTAGACCTCTTGCATACTTCCTCAGCAAATGCTGTCATCATTATACTTCTATCACTGTTACCACCAGATTTTAAACACCATAACTTCCTCCCTGGAATGTGACAGTTACCTCTTTATCGGTCTCCTTCTTCAGTCCTTGCCCTTTATAGTATATTTGCAAAATGAAATAATGTTATTCACTGTAAAATAAACTCTTCATATTCTTGTCTTAGTAAAACCAGAATTTTACTTTGTTCTGTAAGCTGTGACATCTAATACACTTTCCATTATCTGACCTCATGTCATAGCACTGTTCCCCTGGTTTACTCAGACACTCTGGCATTCTGGCAGTTCCAAGGTCATGCTGCAGACTCATAGGCTTTAGAGTCTTCTTACTTGTCTGCTCATGCCCCTCTTCCTAGAATGCTCTTTCCTCAGTTATCCACATAGTTTCTTTCTCTTATTGCAATTATTAGTTATTATTATTTGCTCTTTTCTGAAACATTACCTTCAAATAAACCTATATGTTTACATTTTTTCATTGCAAAATAATCCTCAATATCTTCTTGTCCTGCTTTATTTTCTTCCACCGTACTTGTTATGTAACATATTATATATTTTACTTACTTCCTTACTTATTTATCTTTTATTGTAATACTTCCTCGTGAATCACATTTCATCCAGAGTTCAATTTTTTTCTTGAAGTAACTCTTCAATTATTTATCAATTTTGGCAAACATGTTTTTGTTCATTTGAATTTACCTCTCTCTTATAATCTGAGCATAGAATTATATGATAAAAGTGTTTTTATAAACTATTTTTGCAGATATATTTTTATTGTATTGTTCCATTGTTAAAGTAATGAGTCTGCCAATCCAATGTAGTTTTTATAATGTGGTATTGATCTGTATTTTTCAATGTAATTTTAATCTGTATGTTCCTTCAGATACAGCATTTAAAGAATCATGGTTTTTGTTGTTTGATTTTCTAAAACTTCACTTTAAATGTTTGTGTAGGTTCCTCTTTATGTGTGCTACTCAGTGGTCAATTTGAATCTTCAATGTAAACATTATGTCTTTTAAAATTTTGGTAATGTTGCTTCTATTAACTTTGTAAATATTAGTTCTATCTTTTTACTTTACTTTTGTCTATCAGATATACATATATAATTAAACATATTAATAAGCCAAAAAGTTTTATTCTTCATACCTTTTGTAAATCAGTAAACACATTTTTATTTAGATAAAACAGTACAGCAAAATGATAAGTATCTGGCTGTGCACTTTTCATAACTAACCATCTCTTTTCTACCTTGTAGGTCAATATAAAGCTTACTAGTATTATCATTCCAAGAATTGCAGCATTGTTTTGCCAAGAGGCACAGAGTAGGAGAAGTAGTTTCAGAGGCTTTTGCTTGTCCTTTCCCACTGCAATGTCACTTAACTCAATGCTCATGGAATCAATGTGAACGCTCTGTTACTATCAGGTATCTTCATCCTAATTACAAATTGCAGGCTTGGTGAAATGACCTCTGGTTAAGTCTATTGACCTAGTAGACCAACTTTGAGCCAGATCCTGGCAAGAATTTTATTTGTTATCTTATTCACATATTTTTATTTCTCTAATGAGAAGCCACGGTGGCACTTTGAATACTGAGTATCAGTTCAAGTATATCCAATCGTTAACTAAAGATCTGGTTACTCTCTTCTGCAAATTAACAGTTTCTTCACGTACTAGTCAGAGTTCTCTGGAAAAACAGTAGCAATGGAATGTGTGTGTATACAGAGACATTGATTTAAAGAAATCAGCTCATTTGATTATGGAGGCTGGCAAGTCCCAAATCTGAAAAGTGATTTGACATGTTGCTGACCCAGGAAAGAGCCAGCATTCCCATTTGAGTACTAAGGCTATCTTTTTGGCAGAATTATCATCCCTACCTTATTAGGACATGTCTCCTCATTTAGTGAAAGAGTTGATAGTCTTATAACTGGATCAGCTACCTAGTCCAATATCGTTAATTTCTCCTAATGATGTATACATAGCAATACCTTAGTTGCTGTACATCTGTCTTTCTTGTAGGAGCACCTTGTACAATTAACTAGCCCTATTACTACCTGTAGGTCTCATATTCATAGCTGTCACTCTGATTCTTGCTACTCACTGCAGTAACTGCACTTATCTTGATTGTGATATTTAAACAATACAACCTCAATTCTGTAACTTTGAGACTCTACCTTCACAGTAAATGATTCCATTATCACAACATCTCCCACTATTAGTCCTGTCATAAAATCAGAGCCACTACTGAGCTTGTGAATGATGTGGGTGCCATCTCAAGAGACCATTTCTTATTGCTTTGGTAAACAGATTGTCTTTCAAAAATTTTTGTAGAACATAGTTGGATGTTAGATTTTCTAGCCTTTCTAATTTACCACTCTAGTCAATTTTAACTTTCTGACTTTTTTTTTTTTGCTACTCAAATACAGTATTTCTGAAATTATTAATTCTCTTAGTGATGGTTATTATTTCTCATTCCTTAGACTCTTTCTAATACTACATTAACAATATTTCTTGGGCCTTTTTCCAGAGTCATTTCTAGAAAATTTTAGTTTGGCAGGTGTTTTTTCTGTCACCTTAAGAATATCATTCCATTTTCTTATGGGTACCATCATTTTAGTTGAGCAGTCAGCTGTTAGTACTACATTTCTCCATTAAAGGCCTTTTTTCTTTTCTTTCCTCTTCTTTTCCTTTCTTCTTTATTTCTTTCTCTCTATTTTCTCTAGGCTGTTTTTGTTTGTCTTTAATGTCCACAGTTCTCTTCATTTTCTCTTCAGATTTTCAATAATTGAACTGTTTTTATTATGGATAAGATGCTAATGTTTTGTTTTGTTTTGTTTGTTTCCACCTCACTTATTTTTTTTTTTTTCATTTTGGTTTCTGGAAGCAGACATTTAATTGTACTTTATGATGAAGTCTTACCTTTTCTATCTTTTTTCACTATTATAAAAACATTGTCTTTCTTCCTTTTATTATTATCATACTTAAAGTTCTGGGGTATGTCTGCAGATCATGCAGGATTGTTACATAGGTAAACATTTGCCATAGTGGTTTGCTGCATCCATTCATCTGTCATCTAAATTAGGTATTTCTCCTAATGTTATACCTCCCCAAACCCCTCAAACCATGCTATCCCTCCCCTAGCTCCCCAACTCACCAAAAGTTTCCAGTGTGTGTGATGTCCCCTTTTCCATGTCCATGTGTTCTCATTGTTCAACACCCACTTATGAGTGAGAACATGCGGTGTTCAGCTTTCTTTTCTTCCATCAGTTTACTAAGGATGATGGTTTCCAGCTTCATCCACATCCCTGAGAAGTACACAAATTCATTCTTTTTAATGGCTGCATAGTATTTCATGTTGTATATGAGCCACATTTTCTTTATCCGGTCTATCATAGATGGGTATTTGGGTTTGTTCCAAATCTTTGTTATTGTAAACAGTTCCACAACAAACATACATATGTATGTGTCCTTATAATAGAACTATTTATAATTCTTTGGGTATATACTCAGTAATGGGATTGCTGGGTCAAATGGAATTTTTATTTCTAGATCCTTGAGGAATCACCACACTGTCTTCCACAATGGTCGAACTAATTTACACTCCCGTCAACAGTGTAAAAACATTTCTATTTCTCCAAATCCTCTCCAGCATCTGTCGTCTCCAGATTTTTTAGTAATTGCCATTCTAACTGGTGTGAGATGGTATCCTAATGTGATTTTGATTTCTTTTCTCTATTGACCCATGAGCTTTTCTTCATGTGTTTTTTGGATACATAAATGTCTTCTTTTGAAAAATGTCTGTTCATATCATTTGCCCACATTTTGATGGGGTGCTTTCTTTTTGAAAATTTGTTTAAGTTCTTTGTAGATTCTGTATATTAGCCCTTTGTCAGATGGGTAGGTTTCAAAAAGTTGTTCCCATTCTGTTGGTTGCTGGTTCACTCAAATGATTATTTCCTTTACCGTGCAGAAGCTCTTAAGTTTAATTAGATCCCATTTGTCTATTTTGGCTTTTGTTGCCATTGCTTTTTGTGTTTTAGTCATGAAGTCCTTACCCATGCCTATGTCCTGAATAGTATTGCCTAGGGTTTTATCTAGGGTTTTTATGGTGTTGGGTCTTATGTTGGAATCTTTAATGCATCTGGAGTTATTTTTGTATAAAGTGCGAGAAAAGGGACCAGTTTCAGCTTTCTGCACATGGCTAGACAGTTTTCCCAACACCATTGATTAAACAGGAAATCCTTTCCCATTGTTTGTTTTCGTCAAGTTTGTCAAAGATCAGATGGTTGTAGATATGTGGCATTACTAGAGGCATCTGTTCTGTTCCATTGGTCGATATCTCTGATTTGGTCCCAGTACCATGCTGTTGTGATTACTGTAGCCTTGTAGTATAGTTTGAAGTCAGGTAGCATCATGTCTCCAGCTTGTTTTTGTTTGTTTGTTTGTTTTTGCTTAGGAGTGTCTTGGTTATGCAAGCTCTTGTTTGGTTCCATATGAAATGTAAAGTGTTTTTATTCCAGTTATGTGGAGAAGGTCAATGGTAACTTGATGGGGATCGCATTTAATCTATAAATTAATTTGGGCTCTATAGCCATTTTGATGATACTCATACTTCCTAACAATGAGCATAAAATGGTTTTCCATATGGTTGTGTCCCCTCTTATTTCCTTGATCAGTGGTTTGTAGTTTTCCTTAAAGAGTTCCTTCACATCCCTTGTTACTTGTATTACTACATATTCTATTCTCTTTGTAGCAATTGTAAATGGAATTTCACTCATGACTTGGCTCTCTTTTTGTCTGTTATTGGTGTATAGGAATACTTGTGATTTTTGCACATTGATTTCATATCCTGAGACTTTGCTGAAATTGCTTATCAACTTAAGGAGATTTTGGTGTGAGATGATTGGGTCTTCTAATATACAATCATGTCATCTACAAATAGAGACAATTTGGCTTCCTCTTTTTTTTGACTGAATACCTTTTATTTCTTTTTATTTCCTGATGGCTCTGGCCAGAACTTCCAATACTATGTTGAATAGGAGTGATGAGAGAGGTCACCCTTGTCTTTTACCAGTTTTCAAAGGGAATGCTTCCATTTTTTGCCCATTTTATATAATATTGGCTGTGGGTTTTTTCATAAATAGCTTTTATTATTTTGAGATACATTCCATCAATACCTAGTTTGTAGCTAACTATCCTAAATATATATACACCCAATACAGGAGTACCTAGATACATAAAGCAAGTTCCTAACAACCTACAATGGGACTTAGACTCCCACACAATAATACTGGGAGATTTAACACTCCACTCTCAATATTATACAGATCAACAAGACAGAAAATTAACAAGGAAATCCAGGACTTGAACTAAGATCTGGACCAAGCATACCTAAGAGACTTCTACAGAACTCTCCACCCCAAATCCACAGAATATGCATTCTTCTCAGTACCACATTAAACTTACTCTAAAATTGACCACATAATTGGAAGTAAATCACTCCTCAGCAAATTCAAAAGAATGAAAATTATAACAAACAATCTCTCAGACCACAGTGCAATCAAATTAGGACTCCGAATTAAGGAACTCTTTCAAAACTGCACAACTATATGGAAACTGAGCAATCTTCTCCTGAATGACTACTGGATAAATAACAAAATGAAGGCAGAAATAAACATGTTCTTCAAAACCAATGAGAATGAAGATACAACATACCAGAATCTCTGAAACACCTTAAAAGTAGTAGTGTCTAGAGGGAAATTTATAGCAACAAATGCCCACATGAGAAGTGAGGAAAGATCTAAATTCAACACCCTAAGGTCACAATTAAAAGAACTAGAGGAGCAAGATCAAAAAAACTCAAAAGCTAGCAGGAGACAAGAAATAACTGATTAGAGCAGAACTGAAGGAGACAGACACACAAAAGACCCTTCAAAAAAAATCAATAAATCCAGGAGCTGGTGTTTTGAAAAGATCAACAAAAATTGGTAATCTGCTAGCCAGACTAAAAAAAAATATATATATATATATATATAGAGAGAGAGAGAGAGAGAGTTGAGTCAAATAGATGCAAGAAAACATGATAAAGGGGATATTACCACCAATTCCACAAAAATACGAACTACCATCAGAGATTACTACAAGCAACTCTATGCACATAAACCATTAATTTTAGAAGAAATTGATGAATTCCTGGACACTTACATCCTCCCAAGGTTAATCCAGGAAGAAGTTGAATCCCCGAATAGACCAATAATAAGGTCTAAAGTTGAGGCTGCAGTTCAAGCCTACCAACCAAAAAATGTACAGGACCAGATGGGTTCACAGCCAAGTTCTACCAGAAGTACAAAGAGGAGCTGGTACTAATTCTCCTGAAACTATTCCAAACAATACAAAAAGAGGGAATCCTTGCTAACTCATTTTATGAGACCAACATCATCCTGATACGAAAACCTGGCAGAGACACAACTAAAACAGAAAATTTCAGGCCAATTTCCATGATGAACATTGATGCAAAAATCTTCAATAAAATACTGGCAAAGCAAATCCAACAGCACATCAAAAAGCTTATCCATCACGATCAAGTGGGCTTCATCCCTGGGATGCAAGGCTGGTTTAATATCTGCAAATCTATAAATGTAATCCATCCCATAAACAGAACCAAAGACGAAAACCACATGATTATCTTAATAGATGCAGAGAAGGCCTTTGACAAAATTCAAATTGTTCTGTTTTTTAAAAACTCTTTCAGTATTATAAATACTTTAAGCTGTTATTTTATAGACTCTATTTTAATAATCATCTTATCAAAAGTTGTGGGAAATTTAATCTTCACATTTTTAGTGTCTACTGCTGCTCACTTACAATGTCTATAATAGGTAAATTTCTAGTTTCTTGTTTAGTGTAACTATCACATCTCTTTGGGCCCCAGCTCTTTATTAACTTTGTTTATTTTTACTTCATGTTTGCTATGTTTCCAGATAACTTTATTGTTAGCTAAACTAAATTTATTAAAAATGAAGTTTTATATTAGTACAATATTCAAAATATTTTTATATTTCAGTTTTTTAATTTAGATAGTCTTTTATAACACATCAAAAATCTTAATGTTTTCACTACAATACACATAGTTGAAGTAATTTTCTTTGAGAACTATATTGTTTTTCATTTTTACTATACTTTATTGTATTACTTCTATCACTCACACAGTCTACATTTTTATTTTCTTCAAATATTGCAATGAACACCATTTATGTAACTTTATAAAATGAAATATTTATTTCCTTATAAGAATCTTTAAAGTAGGATTCCTGAATTACAGAAAATATATATGATTTAAACACTAAATAATTAAAGGTATATTATTGCATTTGTCGTCTCTTGATTTCAGTCTTATGATTCTATATCATAGCCCATTCCTTCCGAAAAGTGTGTATCAGTACACTCATAGATAGAAAAAAATGGAAAAATATACTATGAATAACAGAGCTTGCTGAATTGGTTATGCTATTTTGGAAAACAAGAACAACAACAACAAAAGAATGAAGAGAAATTTCCTCCAATTTTTAAGTGGCCCAGAGATGTAAAAATCTTTGCATTTGTTAGTGAATTCATAGGTATGACATCAAAGCCTGAAATGAAGCAGCAGATGAATTATTGGACTTTATTTTTTAAAAGTAAAACTTCTGTACATCAAAGGACATAATCACAAAAGTAAAATGACAACCTAAAGAGTGAACAAAATTTTTGCAGATGATATATTTGATGACAGTCCAGTGTCCAGAGTACATACAGAAAACTAGAAACTCAATAACAATAAGAAACAACCTAATTTAAAAATAGGCAGAAGATTTGAATAAACATTTTCCAATGCCAACAATTACATGAAAAGACTCCCAACCTCGTTAGTTATTAGGAAAATGCAATTCAAAACACACAATGAGATGTCGCTTTGCACTTACTAGGATGGCATTAATAACAATATTTTACCAAAGAAATTGATAACAAGCATAAAGATGAAGAAATTGAAATTCTTGCACATTGTTTTGGGGAATTTATAATTGTGTAACTACTATAGAAACAGTGTGATGGTTACTTAGAAAGATAAACATAGAATTAACATATGACACTGAAATTCCACTCCTGGGTATACTCCTAAAAAAAATTAAAACCAGGTATTTAAACAAATACATACAAATGACCAGAGTTGCACTATTCACATTAGCCATAATATGAAAACAGCTGAAATCTCCATCATGAAAAAATTGGATAAACAAAATATGATATATCTATATAATGAAATATTATGCAGCTCTAAAGAGGCACAAAGTACTGACATGTTATATAGTAAGTGTGAACTTTGAAAACATTATGCATTGGTAAGTAAAATCTAAAGAAAAAGAAAACCTTATGGAAAAAGAAAGAAGGTGGACATAAAAGACCACATATTATATGACAGCATTTATATGAAATATGTATAACATTAACCTTCATAGAGACCAAAACAGACTGGTAATTGCCCAGGACTGGGGTCAGGTGGAAGGGGACTGACTGCTTAAATGAGTATGAGAAATGAATGAAATGAAAAGACAGGTTTTTGGGAATGTCAACAAAATTTTTACATCTAGCCAGAAAAATCATAAAATGGAGAAAACACAAATTACTAATATTAGTAATAAGTGAGATTATATCACTGCAGATTCTACAGACATTAAAATGGTAGTAAAGAAACAGACCTTTATGCTTATAACAACTTACATGAAATGAACAAATCCTCCAGAAGACACAAACTGCCAATAGTCACTAAAAAAGAAATATAAAATCTGATTAGCTTGATATCTGTGAAATAATTTATTTACACTTTAAAAACTCAAAATATTAGTTTATTTTCACAAGAAAGCATTAGTATAGATGGCTTCAATGTTAACTCCTATCAAACACTAAAGAAAAAAATAAAGAAATTATACAAAAATGTTTAAGAAAATAGAATAAAAGAGAATAGTCCCCATCTAATGTTTAAGGCCAGTATTACTATGCTGCCAAAACCAAATAAAGACACTACAGGAAAATATTGATAACAAAATCCTAAAAAAGTTTTAGAAAATCAAACCCACCATAATGTAAAAACAGATAATGTAACATGATCAAGTGTTCTTTATCTTAGAAATTTCAGTTTAACTTAATAATAAAAAATGTATGTAATTCAACATATTGACAGATTACAAAAGGAAAATCATACGGTCGTTTCAATTTATCCAGAAAAAGCACGTGAAAGCATTCAACATCCATTCCTGATTGAAAAACAAAATTAAGCAAAGTAAGAAGAGCAAGTTACTTTATCAACCTGTCAGAGAGCTTCTGTGAAAAACACTGATAGCTAACATCACACTTAATGGTAAAACAATGTATATTTCTTCTCTAAGGTTATAAATAAGCCAAGGACTGCTTATATTCATCATTGTGCTGGCCGATCGTGTCAGTGCTATCACACAAGAAAATTTTAAAAATATGTACATTTGAAAAAAGAAATGAGCCTGTTTTCATGTACAGACATGACCATTATATTTTAAAATATCTATGGAATCTACAAAATGTTACTAGAATTGGTGAGTTTGGCAGAGTTGCAAGAGCACAATATAAAATCAGTTGTATTTCTATATATTAAGGGCAACAGACAATAATTCAAATTAAAAGTAATTACATTTATGAGAGCAACACAAAATGTAAAATATTTAGGACTCCTTTATTTTATTTAAGGTTTTTATTTTTGAGACAGAGTCTTATTCTGTCACCCAGGGTGGAGTGTAGTGGTGCGATCTCAGCTCTCTTAAACCTTTGACTCTCAGGTTCAAGTGATTATCCTGCCTCAGCCCTCCAAGTAGCTGGAACTACATACTATTTTTAGTAGAGACAAGGTTTTCACCATGTTGGCTAGGCTGATCTTGAATTCCTAACCTCAAGTGATCCATCCACTTAGGATTACTCAATTTTTACAAAATATGTGAAAGACCTAAATAATAAAAATTACAAAACACTACTGTAAGTAATAAAGACCTAAGTAAATGCTGACATATGCACACTCATGAATTGGAGGACTCTAATTTGATAATGTAAATTCTCCTGAGGTTGATCTATGGATACAATGCCATTGCACAAAATTTTTGATAGAAATTCTTAAACAGATTATGAAATTAATATGGTAAAGAACATAGAATTGTGCAAACAACTTTGAGAAGAGACAACAAAGTGGAAGATTAGGATTACTTTTATTCAATATTTATTATAAAGCTACAATATTTAAGAATAGTGTGATATTGATACTAAGAGAAATGAATTAATGAGCAGAATCAGACCATATGTGTGTTGTCAGCTACTTTTAAAGAAAGGCATAGAGTCAATTAGTTACATAATAGATAGTATTTTTAAAAATATTGCTAAAACAATTGCTTTATGTAATAATTAGGGAGAAAAGAAAGACATTTGATCTATGCTTGACAACATATATAAAATATAACTCAAATTCAATGTTGAGCCTAAATAGAAATCTCAGTTTATAAGAAAAACATTTATCTATATAAATGTATTATATGCATGTTCATAGCCCAAAACTGATAACAACCCCATATCCATCTATCCATCAATAGATTAATGGATAGATTGTTGTATATGCATACAGTATAACAGTAGTCAGTAATAAAAATAATAAACTATTGATACAAACTACAAAATTGATGAGTCACAAGATTATTATGCTGATTGGAAGAAATAGGCAAGAGGGCACATACTGTATGATTCTATTTAAATAAAATAGATTTCTAGGAAATGTAAAATAATCCATATTGACAGAAAACAAATTAAAAGTTGCCGGTGGCATAAGATTGTGGGAGAAAGAAACAGAGAGATCACAAAGGTTTATTAGAAATCTTTTGAATGAGAGATATCTTCATTATCTTGTGATATTTTTATAGATATGTAAGAAAGTCAGTACTTACCAAATTTTATACTTTTAAAATGTGTAATTTATATGGATTGTAAACCTGTTATCTCAGTAAACCTGTTAAAACTGAAACAAAAATTGATTTTGGGGGCCTAAAAGACTTTGAACTTTACATTTTTATATGTAAATAAAGATAATAAAGTTATTTTTACAGGAAGGGTAATGACACATGTGACATGCTTGAGTGTTGCTATCAAAGTTGATCCAATGAGTCAAACTCTGTGTTAACATCCTGCACTTCCAAATAATCTATTGGTAGTAAATCAGGTCTAATTTTATGTAACATGAATTGATCAATCTAGATAGGAATAGATTTATGATGAATGGACAGATGAATAAATGGATGATAGATGGATAGTGTCTTAATCAATTTAATATGGCTATAATAGAACATTTGAGGTTGGGAAATTACAAAGAGAATAGTTTTAATTAGCTCACAATTCTGTTGGCTGGAAAATTCAAGATTGGGTAGCTGCATCTGGTGAGAGCCTCATGCTGCTTCAACTAATGGAAAGCAGAAGGAGAGCAGGCATTTGCAGAGATGACATGGCAAGAAAAGAAACTAAAGAGAGAAACTGAGGAAGCCAGGCCCTTTCTAATAAGCAGTTCTTCGTTGAACTAATCTATTCCTTTAAGAGTGAGAATTCACTTACCCACAGTGGAAGGGCATTAATCTGTTTTTGGGTATCCATCTCCACAAACCAAAGGACAAGGCACATCTAAAGTATAGTAGGTAGATAAATAATTGATTGATTATGTAGAAATGGGAAAATTAATTATAAATACCTTGACAAATAAATCAGTAAACAAATGTGTTAGACCAACCTTGAAGTTTGTATTTTTGAGTATTTACATAATCCAGCTTAAACCAAAATGTTTTTCATATTCTTCTGCCATGCTAATAGGAAGAACCATCATATGGATGGATTCTTAAGCACAGAGGATTCTCGTTAGCAACTGATAACCCACAAGAGAAATAAAAATGTGATTAAGCTAACCATGTACAACACTTCTGTTTTTATCTTTCTCCACATTACCTTTCCTGCAAAAAGAATATTTTAAAATGATGCTATTACTTTAATAGCTTCCATTTGCATTCTAAATTTTCATTGTGCCAGTTATCCGATTCCACTTATATGATGAAATTTGTGGGCCTCATGGCTATTTTAATGTGATGCCTTTTATACTGTAATTGAGAGAAGTCTCCAATGAATAAAATAAATGGTTTCAGAGGGTTCTTAAGCCCTCAACAGACATCAGCTAAAATGTTAAGAGTGCCTCCAAATCCCACTGGTGCTATATTTTCTAACCATGAAAGAAATGTCATTATTGTAAATTCCCAGCTTTTGTCTAAAAATCTTGTACTAGATCCCTTGAGCGCCAGCTCAGTTAATTAATTCAAACAATTTCCTCTCTAATCTCTAAAACATTTTCATATTTAAGACAATAAATGAGGTACTTAAGGGGTTCACTCATTGTTGGTCATTAATATGCCAGGGAATTAGAAAAATCACTCTTAGTCTTCAGTGACATGAATAATGTCTTTTTTTTTCTTCCAGTGGTTCTGACCTGGACAAGGTTAAAGCATGGTTTCTCTGCAACTGAATTTTAGAAAATCCTATTTTCCACTTGCTTTGGTTTTAACACGTATCCGAGTACTCTTCCTTTTCTTTGAGCAATAAATTTGATATGTAGCGTGATAGGTTATGCCAATTTAAAGATTAAATTAGTTAATAATAACTTTGAAATTAGTGATTAGTTTAGAAGAGGAATAATTGCATTTTCCTTGAACCAGTACATAAGGTTAATGCAGTTGGGAGCGTGATGGCTCCAGTAACTTTGACACTAATTGGTGATTGTGTTACACGTTAAGATAAGGAGTCAGCATGAATGAAATCTCATGAGGTTTGCAGGAAGACAAAACTATTTGTTAGCAAACCTGCTTTTCACCATTTAAAAGGTTGGTTTAACTTCATAAAAGGGTGGTCTGTGACCTTCAGGCTAAAATTGCATAGTATTTCGTGTTTGACTCTGGATTATTCAAATTGAAAGCACATGTTCTTAAACCCCCAGTAGATATCAGCTATTTGTTTTCTCTGTAAAGTAAAATTAGCCGTCTATTTGTCAATAAACAAATAATTGTTTAATCTTCTAAAATTGACTATCTCCAGAGGGGAAAAAAATGTGAGATGAAAAGAAAATCAGATTTACAATTGTTCATATTGCTCTGTATATTTATAGTCCTTACCTCAAAAGTCTTCTCATTTTATGCATGTGCACACACAGAGCCATGCAAGTGTGATTCTCCAGTGTTAAAGAATGATCTAAAGATTTGGGAGTAGTAGTACAGAATTATCCATAGCACACCACCCTTAAGATAATTGAGGAAAGAAAAAAGAGACAATTTCCATAAATTCTAGTGTAGAAGCGCATACCTGTTACTAGATCAATCTTCTCTCTGTCAGTCAGAAGTAGCAATGTTTCAGCTTTATACAAAAGGTTCCTATTGTGTGTTTCTCACGTGTAACTCTTTAGAGGTTTGGTCATTTATATTGTTGAAAGCTCAATGGTTTTCTCCTCAAAATATTAAAATTTGTATGTCTTTATTTGAGACATTTACTTACCCATATTACTGTGAGTGATAAAAATTTTTATACTGAAGAACATTTGTGCAAAATATTGGTATAGGTAGATAATACAAAATATATTATTTAATGTGTTGCAATTAGATATTGGCATGCTTTGTTTTACAGTATTATGTCACAGTTTTTCTAAAGCTGTTTAAAATTGAAGTATGTATATATAACCTTACTTATCCTTACCATAGTCAGTATGTTTTCATAACTTTCAGGACTTAAAAAACTATAATAATCTTGTTCATATTTTCCTTTTTTTTTTCTGAGTCAGAGTGTCACTCTGTCACCCTGGCTGGAGTGCAGTGGCACAATCTCAGCTAACTGAAACCTTTCTCTCCCAGGTTTAAGGGATTCTCCTGCCTCAGCCCCTGAAGTAGCTGGAATAGCTGGGATTACAGGTGCTTGCTATGCTTGGCTAATTTTTTTATTTTTAGTAGGGACAGAATTTCACCATGCTGGCCAGGCTGGTTTTAAACTCCTGACTTCAAATGATCTGCCTGCCTTGGCCTCTCAAAGTGCTGTGATTACAGGTGTGAGCCACCAGGCCTGGCCATGTTTTCCATTTTCAAACAGGATTTTCTATTTAAAAAATTATATATTTTTCACATTCTTTCAGTTATTAGAAATGAAGGCAAATGCTAACATGGTTTCAACATAAACAAGATAATTATTTTCCCAATAACAAATTAAATTAAATACAATCATGTGTCTTTTAATGATGAGAGAAACTTATTGTTAGATGATTTCACCATTGTGCAAGCATCATAGAGAGTTCTTACACAAACCTAGATGGTTCAGCCTCCTGCAGACCTACTCTACTGGTATAGCCTATTGCTCCTAGGCTACAAACCTATACAGTATGTTACTGTACTGAATACCTTAGGCTGTAGGAAATTGCAACACAGTATTTGTGTATCTAAAAAAAATCTGAAAAGAAAAGATATAGTAAAAACATGGTATAAAAGATAAAAAATGTCATACTTACATAGGCAGCTTCATTATAATCTTATGGGATCACTATTGTATATGTGGTCTAAAGCATTTTCATGTGTAGCACAACACTGGCTTTATAAATTGAAACATAAGAAATCCAACAAGGGAGGCTTATAAAGGAAAAATTAGCATAACTTAAAAAAATAAAGTATGTATTTTCTGGTCAAGATTGTGCCTAAATATTCATAAACAAATATTTCTCGAAATGTTATTTACATAGGTATAGCCAAAGGACTCTACATTTTTAGATGAATGAACACCGGAATCACCAGGTCAGAAAAGATTAAAATACGCCATGTTGACTTAGAAAAGCTAAAACACATGTAAATGATTAGGTGCCAATGTTACCCCAGACTGAGCAACTCATAATTTTTTAATCTTATTTCTGCTTCTTCTTCCTTGATTCACAGACATTTATATTCTAAACATTGCAATAAAAACTAAAATTTTCTTTTCTTCTTTTTTTTCTACTGAGACAGACTCTGGCTACGTTGCTCAGGCTGGAGTGCAGTGTAACAATCTCAGCTTAATGTAACCTCCACCTTGCCAGTTCAAGTGATTCCCCTGCTCCTCAGCCTCCCAAGTTGATGGGAATATAGGAGCCTACCACCATGCCTGGCTAATTTTTGTATTTTTGATATAGACAGTGTTTCATCATGTTGGCCAAGCTGGTCTCATACTCCAGTGTGATCCTCCCATCACAGAATCCCAAAGTGCTGGGATTACAGGCATAAGCCACTGCTCCCAGCTGAAAAATGAAATTTTCAAAGAGATTAATAAGAATAAAATACCTTGGAATACAACTCACAAGGAACGTAAGGGACCTCTTCAAGGAGAACTACAAACCACTGCTCAACGAAATCAGAGAGGACACAAACAGATGGAGAAACATTCCATGTTCATGGTTAGGAAGAATTAACATCGTGAAAATGGCTATACTGCCCAAAGTAATTTACAGAATCAACGCTATCCCCATCAAGCTACCACTGACTTTCTTCACAGAACTGGAAAAAAACACCATGAACTTCATATGGAACCAAAACAGAGCCCGCATAGCCAAGTCAATTCTAAGCAAAAAGAACACAGCGGGGGGCATCACACTACCAGATTTCAAACTATACTACAAGGCTACAGTAATCAAAACAGCATGGTACTGGTACCAAAACAGAGATATAGACCAATGGAACAAAACAGAGGCACTGGAGGCAACACAACATACATACAACTATACAATCTTTGATAAACCTGACAAAAAACAAGCAATGGGGAAAGGATTCCATGTTTAACAAATGGTGTTGGGAAAACTGGCTAGCCATGTGCAGAAAGCAGAAACTGGACCCCTTCCTGACACCTTACACTAAAGTTAACTCCAGATGGATTAAAGACTTAAACATAAGACCTGGCACCATAAAAACCCTAGAAGGAAATCTAGGCAAAACTATCCAGGACATAGGAGTAGGCAAGGACTTCATGAACAAAACACCAAAAGCATTGGCAACAAAAGCCAAAATAGACAAATGGGACCTAATGAAACTCCACAGCTTCTGCACGGCAAAAGAAACAGTCACTAGAGTAGATCGGCAACCAACAGAACGGGAAAAAATTTTCGCAGTCTACCCATCTGACAAAGGGCTGATATCCAGAATTTACTGATAAAGAACTCAAGCAGATTTACAGGAAAAAAACAAACAAGCTCATTCAAAAGTGGGCAAAGGATATGAACAGATACTTTACGAAAGAAGACATATATGAGGCCAACAATCATATGAAAAAATGCTCATCGTCACTGGTCATCAGAGAGATGCAAATCAAAACCACATTGAGATACCATCTCACGCCAGTTAGAATGGCGATCATTAAAAAATCTGGAGACAACAGATGCTGGAGAGGATGTGGAGAAAAAGGAACACTTTTACACTGTTGGTGGGAGTGTAAATTAGTTCAACCATTGTGGAAGACAGTGTGGCGTGTCCTCAAGGGCTTAGAAATAGAAATTCCATTTGACCCAGCAATCCCATTACTGGGTATATATCCAAAAGACTATAAATCGTTTACTATAAGGACACATGTACACGAATGTTCATTGTAGCACTGTTTACCATAGCAAAGACCTGGAATCAACCCAAATGCCCATTGATAATAGACTGGATTGGAAAAATGTGGCACATATACACCATGGAATATTATGCAGCAATCAGAAATGATGAGTTCGTGTCGTTTGTAGGGACATGGATGAATCTGGAGAACATCATCCTCAGCAAACTGACACAAGAACAGAAAATGAAACACCGCATATTCTCACTCATAGGTGGGTGATGAAAAATGAGAACACATGGACACAGAAAGGGGAGTACTAAACACTGGGGTCTATTGGGGGGAAAAGGGGAGGGCCAGTGGGAGGGGGAGGTGGGGAGGGATAGCCTGGGAGAAATGCCAAATGTGGGTGAAGGGGAGAAGAAAAGCAAAGCACACTGCCATGTGTGTACCTACGCAACTGTCTTGCATGCTCTGCTCATGTACCTGAAAACCTATAATCCAATAAAAAATTAAAAAAAAAATGTAAGAAGAAAGAAATAGGAAAGATAAATACAGATACAAGATAACAGTATTTTTAGTGGTTTTAATGATAGAAAATGTAATAAGAACGTATTTAACAACATTTTTAAATAATAAATTAATAAATTATCTTCAAATATTGATTTTTTTATATTTCAGTATGTAATTCTTATTACTTTTAAATTGCAATTTAATTATTACTGTTACTTGTCCAAATTATACAAATGTACAAACATAAATATTCTCACTAACATGTTCCTTAAAACTCTAACCAACCCTTTTTAAATGGCTTTACTAGCTGAAAAATATAGCATATATAGATGGACTTTATTCAACCATTATTGAGTCAGTTGGATTGCCAACTACCCAACTTATCTTTGGATATAATAGGTCATGCCAAAGTAAAATGTAAATAGACAAAACGGCTTATACATAATAAAATTATAATAATTCACATTTCCTGGCAATGTGGGAAAATGTTTACTTTTCCAATTTTTCTCATTTCCTAACAGTATTAGCTGGAATTGATCATCGTGTTTTAGTTTGGTTTAGTTTTTTCTGTTGAGTGTATAAAAATAATGTTCTTTTATTGTTGGGTTTATTTGCCTTTTTATTAGCCACTAGTTGGATATCTATTACCAAATTTATTGATAATTTGCATTTCTTCCTTTGTGAATCCTCATATTATTTTCTTTTCCTCTTATCTATATTTCTGTCATTCATTATATTCAGGGTTCTCCAGAGAAACAAGCATAGGACATACAGGGAGAAAGAAAAATTTATTTTAAGGGATTTGTTCAGGTGATTGGTGGGGGCAGGCAAACCTGAATCTGTAAAGTTAGGTAGATTAGAAGAATGCAAATCGAAATAAGAGTTTATGTTGCAGTCTTTAGTCTAAAATCCGTAGGTAAGGCCAGCTGGCTGGAAACTCAGGCAGGATTTTGATGTTACAGTCTTAAGGCAGAATTCCTTCTTCCCAGTGAAACCTTAGTTTTTGCTTTTAAGAACTTTATCTGATTGTATTAGGCCCACCTACATTATGGAGCATCATCTGCTTTAATTATAGTAAACTGATTATAAATGTTAATCATATCTACAAGACACCATCATAAGAATATCTAGAATAGTATTGCATTAAACAAGGCATCGTAGCCTACACAAGTTGAAACAGTAAATTAACCATCACCATATATATACATAAATGTGTGTGTCTGTGTGTGTGTGTGTTGCTAGTTAGGTACTGAACCCTTGAGTTATAGATAACTTGGTTGACAGTAAGTGTTGAGTTTTCTTGGCTAATTAGCATGCTTCTAAAAACAAAGACTAGGCCTGATGTGATTATTACATATTGTACAACTGCATCAAAACATCACATATACCCCGTAAGTATATATACTTGTATACTCATAAAAATTAAAAACAAAATAAAAAAATGAAAATAAACAAAAGGAAAATGAAGACTAGAAAGTCAGCGCTTGTCCTACAACATGTCAAGACCTGTTATGAAGCTAATCTAAGTAAGACAGTATGGTAAGCACAGAGACAGATCCATGGAATGGAATATAAAGCCCGTAATGTGTGGTACATTAATGACATACTGGGTAAATTGGGAATATAAGGACTTTTCAATAATTGGAAGTGGAAAAATTATTTTCCATGTGAAGAAAACTAATTTTAATTTCTACTTTTCACTTTAAGGAAAATGTATTAATGAAAATGAAAGATGATTTATAACTGGAAGTAGATTCTCATGATACAGAATTGAAAAATTATTATTATCAATGTATGCAAAAATATATTCCTCAAAGTTAGAAAGAAGAGCACAAACAACCCCAAAATTCCTGGACCAGAGACATGATTATTCATTTTGCCAAAAGGGAAAAACATATGAAGCAAAGCTAAGGATCATGTGACTCATGAAAATTAAATCAAAATAGCAAAATATCACACATACACAAATTCTATAATCATTAATATACTCATTTTGTAACATGGTATGAATTTATCTTATCAATTTATAGAAACTCACTATATATTATTGATGCTGTTCTTTGCCATCTATATGTATTATACATATTTTCCAGTATATTGTCTGTATTTTTCTTTTTATTGTATCTTATTCCATATGAATATTACACTTTATTTTTTATTTATTTTTTTGAGACAGCATCTTGCTCTGTCACTCAGACTGGAGTGCAGTGGCCAATCTCTGTTCACTGAAACCTCTGCCACCCAGGCTCAAGCAATTCTCGTTCCTCCACCTCCCTAATAGCTGGGATTACATGTGTGCACCACCACACCGGCTAATTTTTGTACTTTTATTAGAGACAGGGCTTCATCACATTGACCAGGCTGGTGTCAAACTCCTGACCTCAAGTGATCCACCAGCCTCAGCCTCCCAAAGTGCTGGGATTACAGGTGTGAACCACTGCACCTGGCCTTTCTTTTATTTTTTGAGTGAGTGTCTCCTCTATTGCCCAGGCTGGAGTGCAATGAAATGAACACTGCTCACTGCAGCCTCTACCTCCTGGGCTCAATCAATCCTCCAATCTCAGCCTCCCAAGTAGCTGAGACTACAAGTATATGCCACCATGCCCAGTGGTTTTTTTTTTTTTTTTTGAGAGAGAGACAGAGTCTTGAGTTTTGGAACTGCTGCACTCAAGAAATCCTCCTGCCTCAGCTTCCCCAAGTGCTGGGATTACAGATGTGGGCCACTCTGCTTGGCCCATAGGAATATTTTAATTTTATATTTAAATTTTCCAATTGAGCTGTCCTATGTGATTGAGAATTTTTGTATTTCATGTGGCCCAGATATCTATACTGTGCTGTCATTGAATGCTATGCAAATAATAACCAAAATTATTCATCATCATAAAGAAAATTAAAAGCTACCATGAATATATCTTATAAAAAGGTAAATTTTGAAAATATATTCAATAACATCTTGCAACAATGTCTATGATAACAACTATCACTAATATTATTCAATGCTGGCTTATGTTTCAGATAAGTGAAGATATAAACTAGTAGACAAAGCTAAGTTAACTTCTTATTGAATTTTTAGAAAATACCATTTGACAGATGATATAATTAAGATTGCAAGTTTCTATTTTAATTAAAGCTGTGTTTTGTCACTTGGGCTTTATTGTTCAAAAATACTGTGACTCACTGAGAGAGATCAGTGGGAAACTCCAAATATATCCCAGACACCAGCTAGATTGATTCTCTTTTAGTTAGAAATAAAATGTCCTTAAACTTTCATTACAGTGATATTGAAACATGCATTGCCCTCCAAAGGATTTCTGAATATTCCCAAGAGACATATGTTCTTATAATCATGCATGGCTCATAAATCCTGCTTCTGCTAAATTAGTTCAATTTAGCAATCATATGCCATTACATTTGGGCTATTCTCATTCTCTACTACATTTGCCCAGTTGTAAAACTTTGTTTTAATTTTTATACACATAAACACACACACACACATACATACACACAAACATATCCGCACTACCATTTTTAAGTCAATTGTCTATTCAGTGTGCTCTAGTGAAAGTTGGGAGACAAGAAAAAATGCAGAGGTTTACATTATCTCCACTCAAAATACTGTATGCACTGACCATTGCCTCTGATCTTCTGGCTCATTTCCTGTAGCAGTCCAACCAGACCCTTAAAACAAATCTGGAAGTGTCTTAGTCCCCAGATCCTATCTGGTTTTTATTGTCCATGACGTACTTCATACATCCTCACCCATCTAACATCACAAGGAAAATCATCAGAGTCACTCCTTGACATAAAGCCCTCAAATCCTTTCTGGCTTCATAGTACTCACTGGGTTAAATTGCAATTCTTATTAAACCTAAACGTCCACCCTCGCCTCGTGTGTACTTAAACAGCTGAACACTGATGAGAAAATCAAGTCTCCTTCTCACATATGAAATTCATGATCAATAACTTCAATTGAGGCTTTACATTGTTGACAGTTGGATTGCACAGAATTTAGGCCTTCCCATTTTCAAGGTCCTAGTTGATTATTTCATAATTTCTTAATTTCATCAAAATCCAGCACTTCTTTTCCTATTATCACATCAACTTAATGGCATTACTTTTTATTTACTGAAGAAATCTCCCGTGATTACATTTGTTTAGTTTGGGTTCTTTTACTTTTTTTGAAGACCTCATTCTCACAGGGAAAATAACCACCTTACTTATATATCTCAGTAGTTTTCATTTATTCAGAGTTTGCTCCAAAAAAGTTTCGCTTTATCCTGCATTATTATTATTTATATCACAGGATTATTCCTATATACACAAAAACATGTTGTTATTTTTCTACCTTAAAAAATTTGAAAGCCCTTCCAGTTATGACCATTAATGAGTAGACAAAGTCATACTTATATTATTCTTGTTAATTATAAATCCTAGCATACTATAGCAACACATTTTACAGAAATTGGAAACAACTAACCAGCATAAAATTAGGAAAATAAAGGAGGAAGATAAATAAAGGAAGTGATTTTTTTAATTAATCCAGGCATTATTCAAGAGAGCATTGTCTACACAGTCATGGAAGAGAAAATAAAAGCAGGAGCAGGTTTTCAAATCACAATTGTCTTTCTGCATGGAGGAAAAAGAGATTGAAGATCAGAGCTGCCTTAAAGCTTTGAACTTTTTCTTAGGTGAAGATCCACAGAGGGAGGATTTGCAGAAAAATAGTCTGATAAATCTGTGTAAGAATTCCCATCATTTCCTGGGCTGGCCGCTATTCCATGTATGCACAGGACAAAATGCTAAGAGGCTTACAGAGAACAGCCACTATAAGCCTGGATTACCTACCAGAGATTTCAGAGGTTGTAGAGGCAGAAGAAATATTAAAGTTCATGTGCATCTAAAGTAGAGATAAGCTCTTCACATGCACATGGTGCATTTATGAAACTAGGTCATATCCTGGCCATAAGGCTGGTTTTGATAGTTTTCACAGAATTGAATTTATACAAGGGATATTCTCTGACCATTGTGGAGTTTAATTAGAGCTCAATAACAGAAAATTTGCTAGGAAACATTTGAAAATTAAGAATCCTTCTATATGATTGGTATTTTGAAAAAGAAACCAAAATGAACATTAAAAAACCATTATGAAAACACAACAGGTTAAGACTCATGATGTGCAGTTGAAGTGGTGTTAAGAGGACATTTATAGCTTTCTTTCTTTTTTTTTTTTTTTTTTTTTGAGACGGAGTTTCACTGTTGTTACCCAGACTGGAGTGCGACGGCAGGATCTCAGCCTCCACCTCCTGGGTTCAAGCAATTCTCCTGCCTCAGCCTCCCGAGTAGCTGGGACTACAGGTGCACACCACCATGCCCAGCTAATTTTTGTATTTTTAGTAGAGATGGGGTTTCACCTTGTTGACCAGAATGGTCTCGATCTCTTGACCTCGTGATCCACCCGCCTCGGCCTCCCAAAGTGCTGGAATTATAGGCGTGAGCCACTGCACCCAGCTAATATCTTTAAATAAATATGTAGGAAAGTAAGACTTGTTTAAAATTAATGATTTAATAAACTTCTAACCCAAGAATCTATAAAAGTAAAGGAATTAACCCAAAGAAAGTCAGAAAATAACAATAACAGCGGTGACGAATAGAAAAATAAATAAATTTAAAAACAAAACACAGAAACTAATAAAACAAAGTGTATTCTCTCAAAAATTTATCAAAATTAACATATTAGGCTTACGAAAATTAAGAACAAGTATTCAAAAAGTGAAATTAGGGGACTTAAAATAAATGCAAACTCCAGTGTAGGGAAAGATATAAACAGTACATGATGCCAGGAGCTCTGACGCACAAATGGTGGGAGAAGAAGAGAAGGTGAGTAAGTCCTTCCTCCACCTTTTTCATCTATCCAGACTCTCAATGTATTGGATGATGCTGGGCCACATTAGTGAGGAGGAATCTTCTTTACTCAATCTACTAATTCCAGTGTTAATCTCTTCCAGAAGCACCCTCACGAACACACAGAAATAATGTTTTATCAGGTATCTGGGTATTTTATAATTATTAATTATCACTATTATTATTGAGACAAGGTCTTGCTCTGTCACCTCGGTTGGAGTGTAGTGGCATGATCATATCTCACTGCAACCTCCACTTGCTGGGCTCAGGCAATCCTCTTACCTCAGCCTCCTGAGTAGCTGGGAGTATAGTCATGCATCACCACACCTGGCTTATTTATTTATTTATAATTTATTTTTGTAGACATGTAATCTTGCTGTGTTGCCCAGGTTGGTCTCAAACTCCTGGGCTCAAGTGATCCTCCCACCTTCACCTCCCAAAGGGCTGAGATTATAGGTGTGAGCCACCACTTTCACCCAGTGAGGTGATCCAGAGAGTTACTCATGATGATATCCATGAAAAAAATATGTATGAGAATGTCCTTAACAGTTTCACTAATAGTAATTTCTAAGTTATAAGGAACTGGTTCAACAGTAGTGGAATGGGTGAATAATTTGTGGTATAATTGTAAAATTTCATATTACACGTTGAAATGTTTCCCTGTCAAAATGAGTCATTTTATAATACCATGTCTAAATTTATTATTTTTGAGTTGAAACAAGTAAGACTCTAAAGAATGTATATCATACAACACTTTATTTTTGTATAACTCAAAAATTAGCAAGCCGAATTGATGATATTTGGGTAGTGACTACACGAATGTACACAGGTGAAAATAAAACAATCTGCGTACTTAAGGCTTGTGGCCTTATGCATATGTTATATCTCCTCAATTAATGTTTTGATACCACTGCTTCTGTAGCTAATTCCTGAATCTTTCCATTTCACAGCAAAATACCATAAAATAGTTGCTGATATTTGTCTTTAATTTAATTTCTCTTCCAATTTTCTATTAAATTTATCACAATCAGGCTCTCGTGTCTACTCCTTCAGCAAACTTTCTTATCAGGTCTAGCAATGATCTTCACATTACAAACTTCAATATCAACTCTCAATCTTAATACTTTAGCAGCATTGCATATAGTTTATCACTCTCACCAAATGAAGGCTGTTATCATCTGGGCTTTGTTTCTGTTTGTTCCTGTCTTACTGATGACTACACTTTCTCTATCTTTTTACCAATATTTCACTCCCTGATGTAATGTATGAGTACTCCAGAACTTCGGTATGGCACTACTTTCTCATTAAAATAACTTCCCAGCTGGTCATCACATCTTATGCCTTGATGACTGCTGATTTATATCTACAGATTTGATCTCTCTCTTGAAATCTTGAATTATATGTCCCATTGCATAATCAACCTTTGTTTTGTTTTGTTTTGAGACAGTCTCCCTCTCTCACCCAGGCTGGAGTGCAATGGCATGATCTCAACTCACTGCAACCTCCACCTCCTAGGTTCAAGTGATTCTCCTGCTTCAGCCTCCTGAGTAGCTGGGACTATAGGAGGATACCACCACACCCAGCTAAGTTTTGTATTTTTAGTACAGACAGGGTTTCACCATGTTGGCCAGGCTGGTCTCAAACATCTGACCTTGTGATCTGCCTATCTCAGGCTCCCAAAGTGCTGGTGTGAGCCATTGTGCCCAGCTGCATAATCAACATCTTTTAGATGTTGTATAAAACTTTATACCTCCCGAACTGAACTAACCTCCAATCTTCTTTTTTCTTAGTATTCGCCCCTCTCAGTTGATATAAAATTCATCATTCCAGTAGTTCAAGGCAATATTTCTGAAATCATCTTTGACTCTTTTCTTTCATTTTCTGCATCTGAAGCAAGATGATTATCTTTCAATAAAAGATAGTATATGACTGCTTGTTACAACCTCTTTTTGCCCACCACCATGGTTCAAGTTACTATTACATTTTGCCGAGATTGTTGCAAAACACTTCTAACTGATCTTTTGACTTCTACTTTAAAAAAAATCACAGTTCATTCTCAAAATAACACTGAGAGAGGTCCTATTAAGATAGGATTCAGATTGTTACACTCCTCTGCTCAAATCATCTCAATAAATTTGTCTCTCAAATTTCTATGTAGAGTAAGAGGCAAGTCCTCACAATTTACTAGCCCTGTGTAAGACCACTCTTCCTCTTGTTCCTTCTGGATCAGCCACACTGTCCTCATGACTGTTTCCACTCTATGCACTTAACCATCTTCCAGCAATCACAATTACTCTTTCTTCTGCTAAAATGATCTTTCCCGTCACCATATCCATGTAACACACTCCTGCATTTCTTCACATCAGCTTTTCAGCATGGCTTTCACTTACCACCAAACTTATAATTGTAAATTTTTAGTGCATATAAGTACTAACTATCTCTCCTCAATACTTTATTTTTCTCTTTACACATATCATCATCTAATATGTATTTTACTTATTTATCAGCTCCCTATTGCAAGCTCTATAAAGTCTAGAATTTTTATTGTTATTATTTTTCCAAAGCATTCCTAGAACCTGAAAGAGTACCTCACCGAGAGTAGGGCTCAATAAAACATTTTCCATAAATAAATGAATACATTCAAATAAAATATGAGCTATATATAATCTTAAGTTTTACAGCCCTGTCTTTTATTTCTGCACTAAAGGTTATGGTCTCCTGTCATAGTACTCAGACTCATTCTTATGCCTTCCCTCCTGAGATGTTTCTAGAATTTTGACTTATTCCACTGAATTTGTAGAATAATCAATATGTATAGAATAATTAAGAAAAGTCAAAATTCTAGAAACGCCTCAGAACAAATGTATAGAACAATTCAGTGCTTTTAATTTTCAAACTCATATCCAGGCCCACACTATCTTAGCAAAATCCATGGATATTATCAAGAGGAAAAAAAATCCCTTTGTTCAAAAATATCCACTTTTCTGAGAAAGCAGTTGCTTAGCTATTGTATAACCATGGCTTAATTCAGTTTCTAAATATATCACACATAGATATATCCCACCCATCTCTGCCATCTGCTAGGGTTTGTGCATGTCTTCTCAAAAGAATTTTTTATTTTGTTTTTAAATTATCATGTTCATGGAAACTTATGAAAAATCTCTCTGTAGTTTTAGAATGGAAGGTAAGATCAGGGTAGTATGTAAGTGTATATATTTGTTACATGGAATAAGTAAGAGAGGAAATATGCCTGAAACAAAAGATCAGTTAAGACATTCACTTTTATAGGTGTGAGGTGTAGAGTATCTAGATTGTCATTTAAGTAATAGAAGCAGAAAAAGGAGAAGTAGCTACTACCAAGAAATAAATAAATTCAAATGATGACTGGTTTCACAGAGGAAAATATGGACAAAGAAGAATCAAGATGGGATCAGAAAAGAATTCAACCATTCTTGTTTGGAGACCTTGCCTTCTCTGGAGATATATTTGAAACATTTAATGTTTTAAGTCATAAGCCATGAAGATACGATGTTAATGCTATATGCCATATCAAAAACAAGGCATATCTATAGTGCATTTTCATAAAACATCAGTTTAAGCTCTGTCAGTTTCATCTGCTCCTGAGAGATTTCACCAGTCATATTGTATTACATCACATGACTGTTCATAAAATGATTGATAGTATACAGACAGAACATATCCAAATAAATAAGTTTCATTAGAAGATCTTTAAATGATCCATGAGCAATTCATATAGGCCTCTAATAACAAGTATTTATCATAATTTTATTTAACACATAGGTTTTAATTCAGATAGTTAAATAAACCTTCATTGGTTTTTTTTGTGGGAAAGGCAATGCAGAGCAGTGATGAGATTAGGACTAGCTCATTTGAATAATTTCAGTAGGTCTTTAAACTAGTGGTGGTTCCTTTTTGCCTGGTACCTGGTCTGGGATGGGTAATGCAGGGGACTATTGCTTCCTGGGTTATAGGCCAAGTAGAGGAGGTATGGCTCCTTCTACTAGTTTGTATAACAAAGGCATGCTCTTGGCTGGGCCAATCTCTACAAATAAGCTAACCTCAGCAGAGGCAGTCTTTCCCCAACTAGAAATGTTTTTTAAGATGTGCAAAGTTCTTTTTGCTTAGAATTGATTTGGCTATGCGGGCTCCCTTTTGGTTCCATATGAAGTTCATGGTGGTTTTTTCCAGTTCTGTGAAGAAAGTCAATGGTAGCTTGATGGGGATAGCATTGATTCTGTAAATTACTTTGGGCAGTATAGCCATTTTCACGATATTAATTCTTCCTAACCATGAACATGGAATGTTTCTCCATCTGTTTGTGTCCTCTCTGATTTCATTGAGCAGTGGCTTGTAGTTCTGAAAGCAAACAGAACACACTGCCATGTGTGTACCTATGCAACTGTATTGCATGCTCTGCACATGTACCCCAAAACCTAAAATGCAATAAAAAAATAAGGAAAAAAAAAAAGATGTGCAAAGTATCATACAGAAAAAAAAGTGTATACAATACAGAACCTCAAACAAAATGTCAATATGTAATATACAATGTAGTTGGCATATCATCTTCCAGGTATTCATAACAATTGTATTTTAAAATCTATCAATTACCTTTCATTTACCCTTAATTTCATCATTCATTTTGTAATTAATTGCATTCTAATATATAAACTTGCTGTATCATTGAGTGACTCTTCAAGAGTTTTAGTCTTGTTTATGAACTTATAATAAGTTGAGAATAATCCTATTAAAAGAGACTATGAAAGTTTCATTATAAGATGTCAGGTCCTAGTGAGGAATTATAAATAGCCCGCCAGAGGAGCAAAGAACAAATGGCAGGTTTTAATGATGAAAAACTTCTTCACTAAATTGACTGCAAAAGAACTGATATCTAGGCATGTGGCAAACAGGAAGCTCTGATGACAGCACTTTCCATGAAAATACCCTGCCCTTTTCCTTTAATTTTCTGGTTTTCCTTTGCCCAACAATAAAGGAGCTAGAAATTGCAACTATTGAGCGAGAAAAAGAGGAAATGAGAATGAATCACTAGGGTGTTCTCTCCGTCAGTGCCTAACACTGAGTCAGGTCAGATGGTCAAAGAAGAAACACATTAAAGTGAATGACAGTGTACTTTTTCTTTTACTGGAATAATAATGAATTTAATTCCTTCCTTTTATTTACTCGTCTCTATGACACTTCCTTTCTCTTTTACTCTAGTATCTCAGATGAGTTTTAAAGGGTTTCAATCTTAGTATGCTTCCCTCCTTGTTAATCACAAATGACATTCTAGTTTTATTTTTCTGTAACATACCCACTGAAAAACTAGCCTCTTCACCAACCATTTTTTAAAATTCTGATTTATGAAACTTTGGACACTTGAGTAAAGAAAAGACTTGTGCCTTAGGGAGACTGGTTTTGATAACCTGATGATAAATATACAGCAAGTACAAAAAGAGGTCCCCAGTATACTAGCTACACTATATATGATCACATCCAGGGCTGTGCCTGGTTCTCTATGGGTAATGAATTATAATCAGCTACTAACACTTCATTACTATGCTCCTCTGCTACATCAGCCCTTTCTATATTGCCAGAGTGGCCAATAAGTACAGCAGAGCATATCTTTCAAGTTTGGCTTGATGCTTAGGATAAGCAATTAGGAAAACCTTCCAGCAAAGATTCATACCTATTGAACCATAAGAAAAAATCTGAGTAAAAAGTTAGAAACAAATAATTATAGAGATCATAAACCTATGATTAATATGTAAAATATATATTTTTGCACAAGATTATTGAAAATATTTAAGCAATATTTTAAAAACAAGTCAACTTGCATAAAAACTAAGATTTGGAGATTATCATAACAGTCTTATATGGCTACTGTTAAGAAATTAAAAGAGGCTTATTTTGTCTCTATACTTAATGGGAGGTATTTTCTTTCTCTTGTGTGTGTGTGTGTGTGTGTGTGTGTGTGTGTGTGTGTGTGGAGGAATATAGCCATTTTGTTCTAGCCACGTCTTTTATATATGTATCTCCCTTTCACACACACGCATGTGCACACATGCACACACACACATATACACACAGATTAATTATAAGGAATTGGCTTATGCAATAATGGAGGCTGAGAAGTCACAAGGCCTGCCATTAGCAACCTGGAGACCCAGATGTTGCTGATTAAATCTTTATATTGTGAAACTTGATTATACATATTTGGCGATTCTTGTCATATACAACTAAATCAGAGTCAAGGGGTTAGGTAGAAAAAAACACTGAGGGCACATAACACCAATCCAAAACTGAACTTTCCACCAGGCCACCTGCTAAAATGCATTGCTGTAGCTCTAGGACCAATTTTACCTTGTAGCTGTTTAAACAACCTGCCATGACTCTAAGACTAGTTTTATCCACTAACATCACCAATTAGAGCTTTCCAGTCTCTCAAAGTTTTTCTAGTGCCAATGAGCTTTATTTTAAAACAATATGTAACATTTTTCTTTCTAATAAAACCTCCAACCTTCTCTTAGTTCTTCAGACATACCAAAGGCCACTCCAGTCTATCTGTATGCTCTGAATTGAAATTCTGTGATTCTTGAATAAAACATTTAATTTGGATATTCATCTCTACATTTTATTTTAACAGGGGGAGCATCTCTACAATGCTCCCCCGGTTAAAGTCAAATTTATATATTGAAATTCTATATCATAATGTGATGGTATTAGAAGGTGTGGCCTTTGTGAGGTAATTAGGATTAGATGAGGTCATGAGTGTGGAGCCCTTATGAATGGGATTAGTCTCCATATAAAAGAAGCCAGAGAGAGCTCCTTTGTCCCTTCCACCAGGTGAGAACACAAAGAGAAGATAGCATCTGTGAACCAAGATGGGGAAACTCACCAAATACATCTGCTGGAGCTTTTATTTTCTATGTTCCAGCCTTCATAATTGTGAAAAACAAATGTCCATTCTGTATTATCCAACCAGTTTACGGTAGCATTTTATTGAATCCTTAACAGACTAAGATGCCAGGAGAATTGATGGTGTAAGTGATAGACTGAAAACCAGAGGACTATAGACTCAATGATTACTTTTCAGATTGAGTCTAAAGGCCGAAAAGAAAAATAGCTCAGTAGCAGGGAGAAGGTGTTCCTTCTTAGCCGTTTTGTTCTGTTTAGATCTTTAATTGACTAAATGAGGCCTTTCCACATTATGGGGGGCAATCTGCCTTACTTAGACTACTAATTTAAATGTTAATCTTATCCAGGAACATTCTCATAGACGAACACATCACCATCACAAGTCTACCACTTGTCAACTTGGTACCCATGCACATATCCTTGAAGTATATTTAATCACCAAATAAAAACAAAATAATTTTACATAAGGTAACAAGAGGGAAGAAAACAAAGATATTTTTATCTATCTAAATATATATGTCTATGCACTCATATTCATAATGAAATAAGGAGAAAATACCCATGACAATTGCAGTTGTAGTTTATATAATTGGTCATATGGTTGCAGCTGGTATTTATAATTACCTACTTTCACTATCCATTTTTTATTATTTTTACCTACAGCAATCCCCTCACTTGGTCATGGTTCTTTACTTGGTGATGTGACAAACATCTTCATTCCTAAAGTTTTGAGTCATTAGTAGTTGTGTTAGTTCATTTTGTGCTACTGTAACAGAATACCACCGACTGAGTAATTTATAAGAACAAAAATTTATTTCTCAAAATCCTGGAAGCAGGAACATACAAGATCAAGGTGCCAGCAGCCTCTCTTACTGTATCTGCATGGTAGAAGGCAGAAGGGCAAGAGATAGCAAACCCGTTTCTACAAGCCCTTTTTATAAGGACACTAATCTACTAATGAGAGCAGAGCCCTCATGATCTAAACACCTTCAAAAGGTCCCACCTTCCGACACTGGCATTGAGAATTAAGGTTCCAAACCATGAATTTTGGGGGATACATTTCAACCAAAGCAATAGTCCTTCCTAGGTTGAATTATTGTAGTTTTTTATTAACTTCAGTCACAGGGCATGGTAGTACTTCAGTATACCCTAAGGGATTGCTTGTGTTCCAGACACAGTCTTTCAGTTTCTTGTAGTCATTGTTGTGTCTCCTGGTGGATGCATTCCTTCCTTTGGATCCAAAACCTGAAGGGAAACATATAAGATAAGGTTGGGGAAGAGGAAGCAAAAATTTCACTAGTGGATCACTAGCAGTGATAGTAATGACACTCCCATTTCTACCCCTCGATACCTGGCCATGGGAGAAACAGCACCTGTTAGGATTGACTATGAGTGTCCCACCAAAATTTATATGTTGAAATCTTAATCCCCAATATAATGGAATTAGGAGGTGGGGGCCTATGGAAAGTAATGAGGATTGAGCCCCCTTAAATGATATTAGTGCTGTCACAAAAGAGACCCCAGAGAGCTCACTAATCTGTTCTACTTTGCCTAGTAACATTAAGAACACTCAATCATTATCAACCATTATCAGCATATTAGCAATAATTTGTAAATCTCTGCTGCTAGATCATGATATGAACTCTCAGTGCTCTCTTTACTACTGGAAAGAGATTAATTAGCATCTTTAAATGTAATCAGTTGTGTACTCAATTCTCAAAACCCTAGAATCAATTCAGAAAATTCCTCTTTAAAATTCTGTTTTTTTAGAACCAATCATGATGCTAAAGTCTGTATTTGTCAGGGTTCGATATATATCTATAGATTACATATATCAAACGGAATATGGATATATATACATCACAGTTATGGTAGGATGGGTATGTCCATGAGGGGAGAGCTCTCATGACCTAAACACCTGTCAAAAGCTTAACCTTTATAATATATATTTTATATCCATAAATAAATATAGACATACAGTTGACCCTTGAACAACAGGTAATTGAGTTGTGCAGAACCTCTTATACATGAATTTTTTTCTACCTTTGTCACTCTTGAGACAAGATTAATCCTTCCTCTTCTTACTCCCCCTCAACCTGCTTAACATGAAGATGAAGAGTATGAAGAACATTATGATGATCTATACTTTTATTTAATGAATAGTAAATATATTTTCACTTCCTTGTGTTTTCTAATAACATTTTTTTCTATAGCTTACTTTGTTATAAGAATACAGTACGCATACATATATATGCATATTAGTTCATTTTGCATTGCTTGGAAGAATATCTGAGGCTGGATAATTTATGAAGAAAAAAGTTTTATTTGGCTTATGGTACTGCAGGATGTACAAGGATGGCACCTGGATCTGCTTGGCTCCTGAAGAGACCTCAGAAATTTTTTACTCATGGCAGAAGCTCAAGGGAGTGCAGGAGTGTCACATTTTAAGAAAGCTAGGAGGTGAGAGAAGAGAAGGGAGAAAACAAAAGAGGAGGAGACAGGCTCTTTAACAACCAGGTCCCCCATCAACTCATTACCAGCCATTACCAAGACATTCCGGAAACATCTGCCCTGAGGGCCTAAACACCTCTCATTAGGCCCCACATCCAATATTGGGGATCATACTTCAACATGAGATTATGAAGGGATAACATTCAAACTATATCAGCATATAATACATGTATAAGATATGTGTTTCTAATCAACAGTAAACTATTAATTAAGTATTGGAGAAGGAGGAGTCAAAAGTTGTATGCAGATTTTCAATTGCAATGAGGTCAGCATTCCCAACCTTTACACTGTTCAAGAATCAACCTGAATTTTATATATATACATATATATATATATATATATTTGGCCATGGGGCAGATGCCTCATTATTATCTTGGTGCCCTCCCCAGTGGTAATGAATTCACCAGGGATCTGGTTGTTAAAATGAGCATTTCACTCCAACTCTTTCTTTCTTTTTTTTTTTTTTTTTTGCATAGTTGAAGACAACTTGAATTATATATAGATATAGATACGTATATATGTTTTTGCATAGTTCAAGACAACTTGAATCATATATATATATGTATATATATAGCTCGTGCAAGTATGAGGACTAAGAAGTCTCCAGATCTGCAGATGGCAAGCTAGAGATTCAGGACAGTGATGGTTGGTGTATTTCTAGTCCAAAAATTGGCAGGCTCAAGACTGGAGAAGAACAAATTTCGAATTGCCTCCCAAGGCTGACAAAGAAAAAAAATGTTCCAGGTCAAATAGTCAGGAAAGACAAGTCTCCTTTTAAAAAGCCATTTTTGTTTTCTATTCAGATCTCCAGTATATTGGATGAGGCCCATTCACATTAGGCGGGTCAGTCTGCTTTACTTAGTCTACTAGCTAAGATGTTAATCTAAACCAGAAGCACCCTCACAGATATACCCACAATAATGTCTGACAAATGTCTGGACATCCTGTGGTGCAATCACATTGACACATAAATTAATCATCACAATAATCCTCATCCATGGGTCACAGTCTAATAAACCTTCAGAGATATGGCTGGTAGCAAACTCATTCCAGTATACAATAGTGACTCAGGCTATGTCTCAGTTCTCGAAGAGCTTCTGTAATAGTTGGGGTGAGAACAGTCAATTAATACATCCAACTAATGTTTAAGCAATAAACTTCCTGAACCTATTTGGCCTTGTAGTAGTAGCCTTTTTGGCCAAATCTCTGAAACACCATCCCCATAACTGCAATAGTTAGTCATGCTGCTTCTTAGGGACTGTTTGATTGCTTGACAGTCCTTTCTTGGCAACTCAGAAAGAAATCTTATAAATACCACCCTTGAAAGTTTCAGGGCATTAAACGATCTTACTTAAATCACTACCTCCTACCCTAGTAACCTCCTGAACTTACATCCAACAGAAGTTCCAAATTGTCTAGCCAATTCGAATATAGACAGCAAGATCCCTATAAAAACCTAACCATACATAAATGGCAACAATTATTTGCCTGCTCAGATACTTAAGGGCAAATAGAGGAAAAAAAGGTGAATACAATTCATCTTATACCAGAAATACCAGGTCAGAATAGTAGAAAGTTTCCTATAAACCTATTGGATATAAAATTTGAATCTAAAAAATACATGGTTTCCAGAAACATTGTCTTTTTAATTACAAAGACTTTTTTGCATAAAATGCAACAGAGCATAACATATTTCATTTAATTATTTTATCATCAAATTTATGTTTGTGAGTTGGAAAGAAAAAGATATAAAATATGTTATGAGGCCTTTTAAATTCTTAACTATTAAATTAGTTTTTGCCTATGGAAAATTAAAGTATTTGGTTTATTTCCTTTATTATTATGATATTGAAAAATGCTTCTAATATCCAGATTATACTAAGTTATATTGAGAGACAATAGTATTACAATCTGATATATTTTTAAAGTCTGTTTAATTTGCTTAAAAGCATTTTCTTGGATGTTCTGAGTCAGTTTTTTTCTAAGTTACAAGAGCCATTGCCAAAAGTGCCTGGTTTAATTAAAGTCACTTTTTGTTTTTAAAGTAATTGTTTCTAATATATTATGCCTAACTTAAATATTCACCATGGGAAAATTTTATTTTGTTATAACTAAGCATCATAAATTATTTCCATTCAAAGTAATACTAGAAAATTATTAGAATAAGAGTAGATCGATGTAAGCATAAAGCACTAATCATTTGTAGAAACACTTGCATTACAATGTTTACACATGCAAAGGCCTGATGGAATCAGTGTTTCTCAAAATACTGAGGTTTATACTTAGAGAAGATGAAACTCATGTGTTTAAAAAATAATATGTTCCATATGTTTCTAATTGCATTTTAAAAGTTACTGCATTAAAAACTATAATCCAAAACAAATTGAATTTCTGGCTTCATGATTCATCAGCCCAAGAACAGCTGTTGGAATTGAACATAATTTTACCCCATTGTTAACTAATGTCAGTATAAGCATCATGGTGGAAACCATAATATACATCTATATATCCATTAGTCTCTCCTGAACACATGGGATAATTATTCTAGCTTGTTTTTAGTCATGCAGGACCAAATGTCTGATTCCAGCCAATGAAATCTGTGTAAAAAATAAAGATATAATGTGTGCATTCAATTGTGTGTTCTTCTAAGGCAAAGTGTTTAACTAGCTAATGCAAGAGCCTCCAACAGCCACAAGAGTCATATATCTTTGATGGTGAAATTTCAAGACAACAGAGCTTTTCTATCCAAGATATTTGAGTCAGTATGTATAGCAGAGACTACATTGACCCATGACGGACATGTTATGTAAGCAAGATATAGTCTTTGTTGGATTAAGCCACTGTGATTTGGGAGATAATATGTTACTGTAGCATAATCTAGTCTAAACTAATACACATGTGTTTGCATATATTTCTACCATTTATTAATTATTAATAAACATTATTAATAAACAGCATTTACAGCATTTAATAACCAGCAATAGAAATAATGTCTCTCCAATTGACCATTACAGGTTTCATGAACATTCTATTTCGTTCATGAAAATCCAAATATTCTATGTGCATGTCTATGTGTCTTTTGCTTTACATCTTCTATTTTCTAAAACTAGTCCTATGACAATCATTAAGAAGTTAGCTCCTTTATTCAACATTATTATAAATGTATTTGGTGGCTTGTGGTTTTTGGGGGTGTTTGTTTGCTTTTGTTATGACAGATAGGAAAAAGAGTCATTGCTAAGTTGTATGTAAAAATTTTAGCTACCTATTGGGTTGCAAATATACTATGTGAGTCTAGAGCTTCATATCTTATGAACTATTGAGTCTAGAGCTTCGTGTCTTATGAGCTATTTCTAAAATGATTAGTTTTTTGATAAAGTCACTGTGCCATCTATAGTGTCAGATAAATAGCTTTACCATGAACAGCCTGGTCAACTAGAGCATCCAAACTTTGAATCCCATTTGTCTTTACCACTGTCAATGACTTTTTTTTTGTTAGTTTCCTTTCTTTTTTAGGGTTTCCAGTTTTTCCTGTGCTCCATGCATTCTGTCTCCTAGTTCTGTTTCTTTCCCTACATGTAAATTATTTTCTAAAATTAATCACCTCTTCCTGTTTTTTTGAATAATGCTTTATGCTGTTGTCTAATGAAAATATATGTGGTAGAAAACAAAGTTATTGATATTTTCAAAGTAATGTTTCTTATTTGAGAATATATTATGCCATATTATTTTCTTCTAGAGAATTTTAGATAAACCAAGGTAGAAGCCAATCTAGTCATTAATAAAGAAAATAATGAAATTATTTCATATCTCTTTGTGATTCATGTATATTTTATAGTTTCCTTTAAGTACATAGGATTTTCTTTTCATTCCTTGACTTCTATAATTGTATGCTTATTCAAGTTAAAAATGACAAGTGCTTGAAATAGTTTTATTATCCACATAAATATAAAAGAAAGCATAATGTTATGTATTCATAATAATTAAGTATCCCTTCATTAATAATATTTATTTATATTTCTCCAGGAAACCCTTAAATTTAACACTTCGTCATAAAACAAAGCAATATATGTAGAAGCCAAGCTTTATGTTTAAATCAAAGCAATATATTTTGAAAGTGAAGTTAATTTTTTTAATAAAGGATATGGTTGGCTGGGCGCGGTGGTTCACGCCTATAATCCCAGCACTTTGGGAGGCCGAGGCGGGTGGATCACAAGGTGAAGAGATCGAGACCATCCTGGTCAACGAGGTGAAACCCTGTCTCTACTAAAAATACAAAAAATTAACTGGGCATGGTGGCGCGTGCCTGTAATCCCAGCTACTCGGGAGGGTGAGGCAGGAGAATTGCTTGAACCCAGAAGGCGGAGGTCGCAGTGAGCTGAGATCGTGCCATTGCACTCCAGTCTGTGTAACAACAGCGAAACTCCGTCTCAAAAAAAAAAAAAAAAAAAAAAGGATATGTTTACATGGCATAATTGCCAATATTAGAAAATGAAGGGAAATGGAAATAGAAAAAACTAGATAACAGTTAAGGAGTTCTTGTTACAAACAGAAGAGTGTGGCTCAAACGTAAGAACATAGAGGAAGTTAAATTGATTGTTTCAGTACTTTCTGTCACACTTTACTTAGAGAAACTACTTTTACTCAGAATAAGTGGGCCAATTAGAACAACTCAAAAAGATTGTCAAAATTTTATTAAGTCAAGTTAAAATAAAGTTGCAGATAAAATTGTTTCTTAATCTGAATTAATATATGGGTTGAAAATGATCTAGTGATACAGTGTCAAAGCATTCTAGAGCTTTGGGAGAAAACTAAGATCATTTGAATAAATTCTTTTTTGAAGCATTGAAAATTGAGGTTCAGAAAAGTAAAGTGAGCTATTTGTGCCATAAAACTGTTGACACTTTTAAGCTTTTTAAATTTAATATTGCTTTTGTTGTTCATTTCTTTGAAGTTTTAAAATTTATTAGTTACCCATTTTTTTTTCTTAATGCTGTAATAATGTTAAGGAAATTGGCACTGTAGTCCTATGACAAGATATAATGTGTGCCTGCAATTGTGTTTACTTTAAATTATAATGCAGTTTCTAATACTATTTATTACCTTTGTAACTATTTACTAGTGAGATATCCTACAGTTATTTCTTACATTTACCAGAAGCAAGCACAGAGAATATTTGACTCCTAGAAAAGTGGTCTCTGGATCCTGTGACCAAAGGATCAACAGATTGTAGGTTTTAGAAAAGCCTCTCTGCCCAACTATTACTTTTGCATTGCCTTTTAAAAAACACACATTCACATTCTAAAGGTAGTTAGACAGCAGAAGACATGTACTCTAGCTTTCGTTTGTGTGTAGTTAGGAAATGCTTTTTCTACAATTGCCTGGACATTCTACTTTACAATGAAGTTTGCATAGTTAACATGAACTGAGTAACAATTAAGAATATCATTTTTGGGGCTGGGCACGGTGGCTCATGCCTGTAATCCCAGCACTTTGGAATGCCAAGGTGGGTGAATCAGGAGGTCAGGAGTTCCAGATCAGCTTGGCCAATATGGTGAAACCCTGTTTCTACTAAAAACACAAAAACTTAGCTAGGCATGGTGGCAGGAGCCTGTAATCCCAGCTACTCAGTAGGCTGAGGCAGGAGAACTAATCAAACCTCGGAAAAGGAGGTTGCAGAGAGCCAAATTTGCGCTGCTGCACTCTGGCCTGGGCGACCTTGCAAGACTTAATCTCAAAAATAAAAAAATTTCATACTATGCCAGATATTGTTCTGTTTGACTTATTTCTTATTTTGCATTTTAGAGTTTCATATTTAATTTGATTCAGATAGGTAGTTTTTGGTTTAAAATAGTTTAAAAATAGCTGCAGGTACTTGTTTTAGTCTTTACCTTATACACACATTTAAGGCAAACAAAAATTATCACTGAAACAAAGCATGGTAAATAATTAGACATTATTTTTTTGGTTTTAAAAGTTTGTTAAGGTTAAAAGAGTATGGAGATTTAAGGAGAGTAGATGTCATATAATGCGTAGGAAAATATTTAATATACTAGAAACTATGTACAGCTATCCAGCATTATGTGTTTGCTTGCCAACCTGTCTCATGATTTTAAATGCACCAAATTAGGCTTGTAGAAATTTCCAATGGCCAGTATCAATGCAGAGTCTCTACTCTACTCAATGCAGTGCAAGGAATGTATATATGCTGCATGTTTTGTTGAGAACAAAATTAAAGCAGCTTAGTCGAGTCTATTATTCTGTGAATGTTAATAGGAGGAACTGCTGAGAAGTGAACATTGATAGACAAAAGGAAGAAAAGGAGGAAGCATATAGACATGGGTTTTAAAAAGTTGTAAATGAGGACTATGATGTGAAAGCTCATAGTTTCATTATATCTGTGAGTAACTCAGTGGTGCTTGTCTGTATCAAAGTCCTTCATCTGGCATGATTACCCAGTGGTGAAAAAAAGAGTTAATGCCTTACTAAATTGTTTCTGACCTAGTTAGTTCCACTCAGCAATGTTTGGAGATTTCATTAGCAGGTACCTAGGATTACCAATATCCTAAAATTTAATTGGAAAAGGAAAATGTAAAAATATTAAAATACTGTTTTGTAGCTAGGCATGGTGGCTCACACCTGTAATCCCAGCACTTTGGGAGGCTGAGGTGAGGAGTTCCAGACTAGCCTGACCAAAATGGTGAAACCCCTTCTCTACTAAACACACAAAATTAGCCCAGTATGGTGGGAGACACATATAATCTCATCTACTCAGGAGGCTGAGGCATGAGAATCCCTTGAACTTGGGAGGCAGAGTTTGCAGTGAGCCAAGATCGTGCCATTGCACTCTAGCCTGAACAGCAAGAGCAAGACTTAGTCTCAAAAAAAATAAAAAGATACTGTTTTATAAAAGATACTGGGAAAGTGTTGTGGCTGCACTGAATAGGGTATAATCTGCTGCCTGGGAACTAAGTAAAATATCATAAATAGCAATCCTATAACCCTTTTTTTCATTATTGCCCACACCTAAGCAATCCTAAAGCCCAGCTGAGTCTCTTGCCTTAAATGTCCATTCATGTTGTCACTGCCAACTACATTCCCATTACTACTACTCATCAGTTTCTCATTGCTGCAGTTTCTTATCAACTCTTACCTTCAAATTTATCTCTCGGCCTGTAATTTTCTCTCCAAACCGTTCTCCATATTGCCTCTAGAGTTAGTGCATCTGCAAAAATTACCAAAATATAAAATTGCATAATTGCTTGCTAACACCTGAGATAGAGAGTCCTCATCACAAAGAAAGTGATTCTCAAATCTTTTTGTACAGAAGATGTACCTAACACCTTGTAGTCTGACACAGAATAGGAACTCAAAACTGTGTGTTCAATAAGCAGTCACATTTAAGTTTGGTCTTAAAGAACAAAAAGATAGCCAGGAGCGGTGGCTCACGCCTGTAATCCCAGCACTTTGAGAGGCCGAGGTGGTTGGATCACGAGGTTAAGAGATCGAAACCTCCTGGTCAACATTGTGAAACCTCATCTCTACTAAAAATACAAAATATTAGCTTGGCATGGTGGCGCGTGCCTGTAATCCCAGCTACTCAGGAGGCTGAGGCAGGAGAATTGCCTGAACCCAGGAGGCGGAGGTTACAGTGAGCCAAGATTGCGCCATTGCACTCCAGCCTGGGTAACAAGAGTTAAACTCCATCTCAAAAAAAAAAAAAATCAGAAAAATAAAGAACAAAAAGGTGTGATCTGGGTTAAAAAAAGTAGAAGACATTCTAGGTGTAGAGTATATTTTGTAGAAGAAAAAAGATTGAGAAAAAGTTAGAATTTTAGTGAGTCTATAACATTTTCTATTTCAAAGTTCTAAGGTATACATGAACTATAATTAACAAATGTCCAAGGAAGTATAATGGATGTATAAATCTATGCATGTATACATTTATATATATATATATATATATATATATATATATGAATGAAGAAATTAAAAGAAATATATTTAACATCTTTAACTCAGGCAAGAATACTAACTCTACCTGGAAACATCTTGCAACTTGTCACATTTTTCAAAAGATTTACAATTATCTAAGCTATATTTTATTCTAAATTAATAACCTCAAAGAAATATCAACTGGAAAATCTTCTTTAATGTCACTGTCACCTGACTAGTTTTCCCTGTTCAAACAGCTATAAAAGTGGGTCAATTATAAATTATGAAGTAACTGTCTTCACATTTTGAATGATAGGCAGTGCAGGATGGTGAGCCGTAATAGAAGGGAAGCAAATGGGGCACAGGTTAAGAGTCAGTTCTCATAGGTGTTTCACATTTCTGCACGTCAGCAGGAATACTGATAGTGTTTACCCAATCCTTCATTTCAAGTACACTTATACAACAAGCAGGCTTGGAAGAGAGAGTCTCTTCTTTCTAGGAAAAGGTTGAGTATGTTTGCTTGCAAACCCAGTATAAAATACTGGAATTCACTAGGCTCTGGATTCTTTAGCTGTAACAGAAACTTAGTGCATGTGTACCATTCACATTGGCTGGTCTATGGGACTTTGGGGACACGGGAAACTCACATAAAGTTTATTATGCTGCTGTACCATGAGTAATATAAAGTCTTGTGTCTCTGACCCTGTATAGTTTCTACCAGCAACCATAAGACTATGGCAGGTTAACTAGTTAGCTTGTAAGCAGGATAAATCTCAGACTCATCACAGATTTTGACAAAGTCACAGCTGCTCCAGCTTTCTGTCAAGGTTCCCTCCAGACTTGGAGGGAGGTATTAGAGTGTGGAGTTATCTGATCGGCTGGGATTTGTGGAAGACGATACTGTAGAGAGAAGAGATACCTTGAAAAAAAAGATCCTCAAGGCTGTAATCTGAGCACTTTGGGAGGCCGAGGCGAGTGGATCATGATGTCAAGAGATTGAGACCATCCTGGTCAACATGGTGAAACCCTGTCTCTACTAAAAATACAAAAAATTAGCTGGGCATGGTAGTGCGTGCCTGTAATCCCAGCTACTCAGGAGGCTGAGGCGGGAGAATTGCCTGAACCCAGGAGGCGGAGGTTGTGGTGAGCTCAGATCGCGCCATTGCACTCCAGCCTGGGTAACAAGAGTGAAACTCCGTCTCAAAAAAAAGAAAAAAAAAAAGATCTAGAAATATCACAGGCATTCCCTTGAATGTTTCACATACACAAAGCTGTTCATGCATCGAGCAAGGCTCCAAGGGACCAAAAAACAATGAAAATAAAAACATCTACCATAAAAAGAACAATTATTGGGAAACTTTAAGCTGAACAACCTGGGTTTGTGAGACACTTGAGTTTCAAAGAATGAGCATAGAGAGATTTCTTGAATACTCCAAGTATTGCATATGTATCCCAGTCAGGGAATACTTCAGGAATAGAGTTAATCTAGTCCTAGAGATAAAACTACTTCAGACTCATTCTAGCAAAGCTTAGAAAACAAACCTCAGTGGATGAAGCTAATCTGAAAGTGAATTAATTTAATATTCTAATTGAGCAAGGAAGCAAAATCTTGAAATATAAAAACCATAGCATCCCTAATGTCTTTAAAAATTAATAGACAATGGAATGAGAAAAAATATGATCTGTAATCAGGATAAAAATCAACAAACATAAACAAACTAGAAATGTCAGAGATTTTAGAATTACCAAAGGACTTCAAAACGGCTACTAACGAAATATTCAAAGATTGGAAGGGAAAACTGAACATAATAAGGAAACTAACAGGGATAGAAACAGAGAAATAGGGGCCGGGCGCAGTGACTCATGCCTGTAATCCCAACACTTTGGGAGGCCGAGGCGGGCGGATCACGAGGTCAGGAGATAGAGACCATCCTGGCCAACATGGTGAAACTCCGTCTCTACTAAAAATATTTAAAAAATTAGCCGGGCTTGGTGGCACACACCTGTGGTCCCAGCTACTCTGGGGGCTGAGGCGGAAGAATCGCTTGAACCCAGGAGGCAGAGGTTGCAGTGAGCCGAGATTGCAGCACTGCACTTCAGCCTGGGGACAGAGCAAGACTCCGTTCCCCCGCCCCCCCCAATAAAGAAATAGAGAAATAGAAGATATAATAGATAACCAACAGGAGATTCGAGATATGAAAAATATAATCTCCTAAAAAAGACAAATTTCCTGTATCTACCTAATAGCAGACTAGAGACTTCAAATAAAAAGATAAATACGCTTGAAGAGAGGGCAAGAGGAATTATACAAATTGAACAGAAAGAGAAAAAGGGTTAAAAAAAAAACAACAACATGGTCCATGACACAACATCAAGCAGTCTAATGCGCATGTAATTGAAGTGTCAGAATACGAAAATAGGGAAATTGGAGCATAAAAAATACAAATAATTGTTACACATTTTTATGAAAACTATAAGCCCAAATATTCAAGCTATTCAATCAACCCCAAGAAGAATAAAGAGATAAAACAGGTCCAAAGTACATTATAATCAAATTGCTGGTACTCAATGATATGAAAAAAGTCTTTAAGGCCAGGTGTTAGAAAGGACATTTTGCATTTGTTGCTGGAAACAATGATAAGAATAACCATTGAATTCTCATAAGAAGCCCAATGGTGATAATGTTTAAAATATATTCAGATATAATTATGTTTATATTGTGAGCATACACAATTTTCAAGTGTCTTTACATTATCTAAGAAAATATGGCAGATCTCTGCCTCCCTAAAAGAATGCGTTTCCTTGGCAGTTTCTGCTTCTAAACTGTTCATGTTTAAATTATTATTTTGGTTGAAATTTGTGATTGTTAATTTTAAGTGTCAACTTGACTGAGTTGAGAGATACTCGACAGCTCATAAAGCATTATTTCTGGATATGTCTATGAGGATGTTTCTGGAAGAGACTGGCATTCAAATCAGTAAGCTAAGATCTGTCCTCACCCAACATGGACACACACCATGTAATTGGATGAGGGCCTAGATAGAACACAAAGGGAGAGCAAAGGCAAATTTACTCTCTCTCTTTTCCAGGGTGGGGACACCATTTTTCTCCTACATCTTGTACAGCAGAACTCCAGATCCCTGGCCTTCAGACTCTGGAATTTGTGCCATCTCTCCCCAAAGGTTTTCTCCAGCCTTTGGCCTTAGCTTTACTGGTTCTGAGGTTATTCTGGTTCCAAGGCTATCTATCATCTATCTATCTATCTATCTATCTATCTATCTATCTATCTATATCATCTCTATCTACAATGTGTATATATAGCCTAGTCGTTCTGTCTATCTGGAGAACACTGGCTAATACAAAAGTATTATAAGGTAGGATATATTTCAGTCAAACAGTTAAATTTATGAAAATTAAATGTAAAAAACATTTTTCAGCAGATTTTTGCCATTTTGAGAGATTACGTATCCAGTTGTTTCCTGGAGAAAAAGTTCGGAGAACACAGAAAAATATAGTAATTTTAGTAACAAAACAAGTTATATAGTAGAATATGGGAGCAGATATTGATTACTAGCCCCCTCAGTCTCGGCATACATATTGAGTTTAAAAATAAATAAAGCCAGCCAGGCGCGGTGGTTCACACCTGTAATCCCAGCACTTTGGGAGACTGAGGTGGATCACTTGAGATCAGTAGTTTGAGACCAGCCTGACCAACATGATGAAACCCCATCTCTACTAAAAATACACAATTAGCCAGGTGTCCTGGTGGGCACTCACAGTCCCTGCTGCTTGGGAGGCCGAGGTGTGAAAATCACCTGAACCCAGGAAGCGGAGTTTGCAGTGAGCCTAGATCATTCCACTGCACTCCAGCCTGGGTGACAGAGGTAGACCCTGTCTCAAAAAATAAAATAAAATAATAGATAAACAAAGGCAATATTTTGCTCTCAAGTTTATCCTTAAACTGCTGTAAATCTCTATTCCATGGGCACAAACTTTCTGCTGCTTATATCTCCCCAGATATGCGTGTTCAGCTGTGTCCTCTTAAAGCTGATTATATATATTATGCAACATTCCTGGTGTTTTAGTTCTTATATTAAAGCTTTCAGGTATAACTATTAACTATGATTATATAATTATATAATTTTAGGCTTCAGCCATAAGAGGAATCTAAGGAATACCAGGCTGTTTCTCGTGTCCCTGAACTCATTCTATATAGAAAATTACTTACTCAATACAGGCATTAAGTTAAATAAAGAATGAGTATTACAGGACAACAGGCAGCTAGGAAAAACAGGAAATTAATGGGTACATCTGAATTCAAATTAAGCACACATCATAGGACCATGGTAAAGTATGATTTAACTAAATGGAAGAATCTAGAATCAAGAAAAAGAGGAGCATATAATAGGTTCATAGATGAGACACATAAATACATTTCTTTACATTCATGATTGTAATGAGTACTTTTTGTAGGGTAAAAATAATGTTGTGAGTGAAAATATTTCTACAACCATAAAAAGTAGTTCAGTGTTACCATTAAAAGTTGAAATAATCCACATCCTGTGACCAGAAATTTTATGTAAATACATTATAGAAACCATCGTAGTTGTGAACTAAAGATGTGTACAAAAATGTTTTAAACATCAACATTGTTTAAAGTGAAAATGAATATTTGACTAGTAAAATGAATTATAGATTCATTATCATGAATGAACATAAAATTGAAGCCTAAATAAATCACAGAGGAATACATGAGAAATTATTTAATCAATTCAAAATTTCAAATAAAACTAAACCATATATGTTGTTGTCTTATATGATATCATGAAATGATACAAATGAGATAATACCATAAATCAAATCAAACTAAGGGAATGAGTTCCACAAAGTAATGAAAGTATTTTCTCTTGAGGTTTAGGAGAGGAATGTGATTGGAGGAGGATGGATGGAAGACTTGAAATGAACAGATAGTTTGTCACTTTAAGCTGGATACTTAGTAAGTATATTAATTTTTTAGTTTGTTTTTGCTTAGATGTATTTTGACAATCTGTAGAGTGTGATGTGTAAAGACATAAAATAGTTAAGTTAAATAGACTTAATTAAAATAGTGTTTTCATTGTTTAATTAGCTTGTAACTTTCAGCAAATTATTTAAACACTTTGGGCCTCAGTTTTCTCACCTGGCTGTCAACTGGGAATAACTCATGAAATTAATGTGAGAATAAAATGGTCAATAGATAAATAGATAATTTAAATATGGCACAAAGAAATAACTATTTGAGGTTAAGCTGATATTACAGGTAATTTTTAAGTAAGTATTCTAAGTATCTCTTTTGGAGACTACATTTTAAATTATATGGCATGTTTTCCCTTGTTTTAATTTAAAATCTTTCTCAAATTACACATCTTCTGGTACATTGACAGAGTATTTTTCCATCAAAAAATTTACTGTAGAAGCTCAACTAATAAACAGTATAATTTAAGTGTCTTTAGTATGTATTTTATTGAATTTCACATATATTGTCATAGAAATTTGTCTCAAAAGTCTAATAGATTTAATAATGACAATAATTATCAACAATATTGATGAAAGATATTTAATAAAGTGGTATGACAATGTCAAATTTTAATTTAAAGAACTTTTGAAAAAATTCATTCTCAGATATGCCAAATAATGCCAAAATGAACATAATTATACATATTAACTTATAACTTACATAAAGTTTTATATAAAATAAAATTAATTTTGTCTCCCAAAAGAAAATTACATTCTTGTATAACAACATAAAATATTTATTTTCTTCTTTCATAAAATTTAGAAATGGCTATGTTAAGATAGAGAAGGTTAGTTCTGCTTGAGTCTTCCTGAATGGCAATCACAAAAAATTTATATATTTACCAATTTCATTAAAAGATGAATGCTCTCTTTACTAAATCATGGCCAATTCTACAGAAATATATTATTTGTTAGGCGACATATTATTTTGAAAATGATATTGCTTGAATAATTGTTTAATTTTCACCCTATTGTTTTTTAAAATGGTAAGACTAAATCTATTTTCCCCATAAAGGAAATATATAGAAATTATTTTATACTAATCATTATAGTTATTTCTACCAAAAAATAGACATGCCTAGTTTTGTGAGAAGCAAACCTGACTTTGATCCCTCACTACTAAACAGTTGCATATCCAAGATACGTCTACAGCTTTAAAAAAAAAAGACAGACATCAACATGTATTACATTAATGACATCTTGACATAAATATTTAGATTGTGAAATAAATACACAATAAATACTCCATACAATTATAAGTGTTTGAGGACGATGTGTAGTCATTTGATATGACACATTTTGGTCTTGCTTTAGCTAAGATTTTGGAAATCAACTTCACATATGTAAATTTTATTTCCAGCAATATTTAGAATAGAATTTAATGGGTCAGAATAGAAAATACAATCATAATTCATTTATTAGTTCAGAATTTTCTCCACAGAATGAGGAAAAAAGTATCCCAAAAGATTTCTATTTTATTCTATTTTTTATTTTTATTTAAATATTAAAGCTTCCTTAAGTATTAAAATGAAAATTAGACTCCTGGACATGATGAAGTAAATAGTCCTGGATTTACCCTCTCATTATATCCTAATTTTTCAAAAATGAACAAAATAAATAAACAAGCTTTTTAGCATTGGGCCACAGGAGGCACAAGATTATTACCTCTGAGAAAAGGGAAACAAATCTGGTTTCCTTTCTTTCCAAGAAAAGGAACCCAAGCTGAGCATAGTACTCTCACTGAATGGAAGGGTCAGAGATCAGAATGCGTAGGGCCTAACTAAGGAAGCTGGAGTTTGCAGGTAGAGTATCAGAGAGGATGAAGATACAACAAGGTAGAGCTCTCCACAGGGGACACCTCGAGTCTTTGACTTGGTGCTGAAACACATGTGCATCTGTTCAGACTCCAGCAGACTAGGCCAAGAGCAAGTAACTTGGAGTTGTAAGATGAAAAATTTCCAGAGCCAAAGCCCTGGGAGACCTTTTAGTTTTGATCATCCAAATCAGGGAGAATGTAAGGTTGTTTAGTATTCAAAATTAATCAGTGTAATTGCTTACATTAATGGAATAAAGGAGAAAGAAATCATGATTATCTCAAGTATTTTCTCAAAATTTACCAAGTATCTTGAGAAACGTCCTTAATCCAATAAAAAGCATCTACAGAATAATGTACAGTTAACATCATACTTAATGGTGAAAGACAAAATGCTTTCTTTCGAAGATAAGAAACATGACATTTATTCTGACTAATTCTCATCAACACTGCACTGGAGTCCAGTAAAAAGGACAATGAGTCAAGAAAACAAAATAAGATGAACAGATTGGGAGAAAAGAAGTGGAACCTTAGCTATTCATTATTTATATACATGGAATATTCCAGGAAACTAGAAAAGAACTCCTAGAGTTGATGAGTGAATTTAGTTGTATGTTCATTAAAAAGCAAGAAATAATGTAAGAAAAAATCAACTTTGATACACTGAAAATGTAGGAAAAATTCTTAGGAATACATTTGGCAATATATGTGTGAGATATGTATACTGAAAATTATAACATTGCTGAGAGAACAAAGACCTAAATATATCAACAAATGTTCTATGTTCATAAAATGAACATTTCAATGTTAATGTCAGTTATCTCCAAACTGATCTATAAACTCAATACAATCATACTGAAAATCCAAGAGGTTTTTTTTTTTTGCAGAAATTAATCAACCAATTCTAAACTTCATATGAAATTACAAAGAGCATAGAATGGCTAAAATTATTTTGAAAAAGAGGAAGAAAATTAGCGAATATTTGCCAGATTTCCAAGCTTATTATAATGCTACCATAATCGAGACACTGTGTTGGAATAAAGATGTAACTTACAGATCAATGCAACAGAATAGAGAATTGAGAAATTGACCTATACAAATATGTTTATTTACTTTTTTATAAATACACAAGGCTTTCCAATGGGGGAAAGAATAGTATTTTTATCATGTAATTCTGGAACAATTAACTATTTATCAGAAAAAAATAATGAACCTTAACTCTTAATACACACACAATCTTAATATTTTTCTATGATCTGTCTATAAAATATGTGCAAAAATAATACAGAAAAACTTTCTCATAATATTGGAATTGAAAAAGATTTCTTAAATGATATGAATACAAGCAAATTTTAGGAAAAAATGATAAATAAAATACTTTTGTGATTCAAAGACATATGAAAGTGAGATAAAATACATTTTATATATATATATGTATTACATACACACACACACACACACATATATATATATGACAAATAAATTGTATCCAGGTTATAATAACTTAGTCATAATTTAAAAACCAAGTCACAAATGTGCAAAATGTTTGAAAAGGCACTTCACAAAAGAAAACATATAAATACTCAGTAAGCAAATTATGCTTAGCAATAAGAGAAACAAACCACTGATAAATGTAACAGCCTGAATGAACCTGAAGCTGTGTGACTGCACAGGGGCCCGAGGTAATTTTTGGGATTCTGAAAATATTTTACTTTATGATAACAGAATGGTAGCCATTGGGAGTATATGTTTGTCAAAACATATCAAACTTTATGCTGAATATTTATTTTATGTAATTCAATATAGTTAATTAAAAGATTAAAAAATTACTTTACCTACACATTTTTAATTGGTGACACTTTTATATCACACTTTCATTTTCATGGTATGTACAATAAAACTAGAATAAAGTAGTGTTTACCACAGACACATATTTATGAATTTTCACATAAACAGCATTAATGATATATAAAAAATTATTTGGCTATAAATAATTTATATTTTATTTCGTTATATAAGCTATGTATAGTTTTTTTCTGTTTTCTCATGTATTGTTTAATTTTTGTTTTTAAGATGTAAAGCCACAGAAAAATATATCAAGTATCACAAATGCAAAGTTTTAAAAAGTATCAAATTAGTCATATATCTAATCATTGTCATTAAAGTCACCAGCACTTAGTTTGACAAAAGGAAGATGAGAAAACTTTATTTAGCCTAGTCCACAAAGTTATCATATAGTTATGTCTTAGAGATATATAAAATAAGATTACTTTATATAGATTTTGGAAATGCTATTCCAAATAAAAAGAACGTTCATGAGGAATTGGGGTAAAGATGAAAGAAATTTTCCTCTTGATTCATATATATTGCCAATATTAGCTAGTTATGTGAACTTATATTTTCAAAATAAATTAGTCTTACACAGAATCAAATAGCTGTTTCATAGCCTTAATTAAATGCATCTGTATTAATTCTTATCTGAAAACCAAAATTGTATTTCAAAGTCCAAGTTTGACTGGATAAAACCATGAGTTTGCATATATTTGTTTATTTAATGTTTCTTTTAGTCTATTGCCTCATTCAGATGATGACTGATGACTTGGGTAACGAAATGGTAAAGTATCAGGTCTGACATACTTTGAGAAAAAAAAAAGAATTAAGATACAGGTTCTAAAGAAATGAAGTTATTTAACCTTGGTTTCATTTTCCTTTGTCCTTCACTAAACATGAGAGAGCCAGAGGTTTCCATGCTATTCCCGAACCAGCTTATAGAGCAAATAGGGCATTGAAAAGTGTCAAAATAAAAAGAAAAACACACACTACAATGATAATTACCATCTTGTTAAAACACAGTATAATGAGGTTCCAATTTGGCCTATAGCTTTTGTTCCATAAAATGATACTTAAACCACGCTAAAAGGACTGATTCACATGCTACTGTATTTAATATGATACTAATGTAATTTTAGAGCAAAAATAATTAAAATACTTAAGTTATCCAAAAAATTGCCCTATGAAAAATTCCCCTAGGACTTTTTAAAATATATAAATAATGAAATAATAACAAATTATTTATAATAAACAATAATAAATAATAAAATAATGATTAAAGTATGGTATCTGTAATGTAGTTATCTATCCCTGCTTGCTTTAGTTAAGTTTGAAAATTACTATAAAGTGGAAATCCCAGTGAAGAGTTTCTAAAACTTTAATAATATGAATTATTATTGTGAAATTAATAGTTACCCATGTCATATTACTCTTGAAATTAAATATTAAGTGTTAATGTGGAAGAATTAAATGACAGAAACAATTTACATGTAAGTTAAAGTATCTGCTACCAGAAAGGATTACAATCACAAACACAACTTATTTTCTTTGATCTTCTATTGACTTGTTGATTAATAGAAATTTAATAACATTATTCTGCATATTTATTATTTTTTAATTTATAGAAACAGAGCCATAATATAAAGTTTAAACATTAAACTATTTTTGGAATTATGTAATAAATATTTGAATTAAAATTAACATGCATGTTAGAGAAATTTAATAACGTCCATGAGTATTGGTTGCTTTTCTCAATGTGAAATTTAAAAGTAATCCAAATCAGACCAATAAAATATTCATTTTAAATAATCTAAATAATATTATAATGCATTAAGACTAATAAATTTCCAAAATTCTAAAATAATTACATTTAAATTATAATTTTAAATTTTCTAAAGCCATAGTAATAACTATTCTGGAATGAAATATAGGTTTTATACATAAAGGCACAATATTAACAATGAAAACATGATCCTGTTTCTTTCCCCTTTTCTAGTACAATACATTATTTGCTAACCAGCTTGACACTTAGCTTTATTTCCCAGGAAATACTAATTTTTATCTCTTTCTGTTACACCAGCTTATTCATTATATGGATTAATGTGATGCTGGATATAAGATATTTTGAGGTCACAATAGGATATGACTAAGTTGCTGTTCGGAACTTTCTGAGCATTCAGAAACGTTATGCATTGTATAAGCAATATATTCATTTACAATTTGGTCTTTGCTTTGCTACCCATGAACTTAGTTTCCTGTGTCATACAAATGCATCACCAGTATTGGTATTGAAATTATTCCTAGACCCCAGGGTTTATGTTGATTAGCCTACTAGGAGAGTTTTTGTTTCTTGGAGGAATTGCACAGCTGGAAAAAAATGCAATAAGGAAATTAGCAAAATAACAAACTACTTTAGAATTTATGTTTATCCCTGCAATACTATTTTGACACCAAGTAGAAAAAAAATAAAAGAATATTTAAACTACCGCTCATTATACCCCATTTTCTTTTATTCTTCTAACTCATATTAAATACTAAGCAGATTTTTATATCCTAGTTTTTAATTGAATGTTGGATAAATTATATGTTTCATTTCCACATTACATTTCCCTTTAAGCTCTAAAAGTTACCTAAAATCAGCAAAATAACACAAAGAAAAGAATATTAGAAAAATTTCACTGCAGAAATGGACTTTAAGTTTCGGTGGCTACTAATACCTTATTGGAAGATTGAATTGGCCATTAAGCTTCCTGTCTATTACATTATCTTAATGCAACTGTATAATTTAGGCATCATAATAATGTAAATAGTGGTCATTGTTCAAATCTACTCAAAACTCCACTGTAAAAAATAGAAAACAAAAAAATGACTATGCTGCTGATGACTAAAGTTTTGAGTTGTGTGAATTTTGGAGGACTAATACAACTGGATAATTCAAAGCCCTGATAAAAAGTGTTTTCAAAAGAAAGGTTTATATTTTGATGTCCCCTATACAGAAGGTTCAAAAACAAAGCAGTGCTACATGCCATGGGTACAGGTAGGTTTTAGACTGATGGTAGGCAAAAGTAAAAGCTGAATACATATCTGCAAGCAACAAAAAATAAATATGCTTTTAACATTGTGCTTTCAGAGTTCCCAAACAAGTTAACATCTAAAACTGGATCAGTAGCCAAAATGCCTGTTCATACCTTTCTACAAGGAAGATTATTATTAAGAACATATCAGATGGCTTAATAATGTCTTTAGAGTTAGGCCACAACTCTAGTACATGATAATATTGTGAGTTATAGAACACTAACAGAAGCCGGAAGCTAACCAAATTATAAAAATGAGGCATATACCATTATCTGGAATAATGTTGGTTCAGCAATAAGAAACATAAGAAATAGTATCCAAAAAACTGACCTTTATAGCATTATGGGTAGTATGAAAAAAACTATGGTAAGAAGGGACATTTGCCACTTTGGGAAGCAAATTAGGCACAATTCTTAGAGTCATGAGGCATTTGATGAGAATGATATTCCTAACTAACATAGAATCTGTGTTCCAGGAATTGTTCTAAGTGTTTTTCATGCATAATACTATTAAATCACATCATCCTATGAAATAGGCAGTATTATTACCTCCATTTTACATATGAGAAAACTAAGGGTAAGATACATTAAGTAATTTATTCTCATCATATCACTAGAGGTAGAGCTAGAATTTAATACAGGCAATTTGAAGGCAGAGATTAGAGAACTCAGAACATGATACCCAAAATATGCCATTTTGACATACTGGGTATTTTAAGCTGAAGGAAATTGATAAAACAACAGAAGCAGAAAAATCATTTTGTTACCTTCTTCTACCTCTCTGTGTGAAAGCAGGCCATAGAGAATTGTTAGACCTATCTCCACTGAAAGTTCGGCATGAGACACTCGTGTGAAGGATGTCCTGCCCTATATCCAGAGGAAAGAAATGAAGGCACAGAGATTCCAAGAAGAATTTGAATAGACAGGCCTTGCTAAGTTGCCCTGTTTATTGCCATTAAACCATAACTCTTTTTGTCCAATCATACTTCTATGCAATTGTCCAGTCTTCAACAAATCTAAGTTTAAAATAATTTTCCCTGGGTCCTTGGGCCTTTGTTTCTGACAGCTCCTGAATCATGCTAAATAAATGTTATATACCTTTCTTTCATTAGCCTATTTGCTATAAGGTGTCAGCAATGAACCTTATGATGGGTAAGGAAAATAGATTACTTTTTCTTCTCTACAGAGTCTTGTCCATTTTGCAATAGTATCTCCTTATGAACCCAATATTTAGTTAAGCCAGCTTTGAGAAACAACCAGAAGCATTGGTTGAGGCGAGGATGATGGAATATTTAGTCACTCATTTTTAATAGTCAAATGGCACTCAAATAGGAGCAAGCCCAGGCAGGAAGAATAAAGTAATGGATATTCTAGGCAGGTTATGAGTTAAGGAGTCTAGTGGTAAATCATATATCTTTCCAGAAATTTATTTATAGGCAGAATGACCTAGATACTGAGATAATTAGATTCTTCAAATAGAAGAATCTCTTAAAAACATCAGGATAAGATGAGGGATGTAGAGATACAAAATTTAAAAAGCAACTTTTACAGTATAATGATTTTTTAAAAATTAATTACTTGGCAGTCGTTGGCATTATGAGAAATTCCAAGAGAACCAAAACATAACCTCTTCCTTTAGGTAAACTGTAGTCCAGCCTGATAAAAGACTTATGCATAAAAGTAATTTTAAAATTGCTTATGATTGAACTATATAATCATAAGTGTTCTTAGAATATGGGGAATTCAGTTGTGCTTTCAAGATATGATATATTGGGTAAATTTATTCTAAGATAAAGAACATGGTTTACCAAGCCTTTGAGAAGATATGAGTGAAAATTCTCTTACAATACTTTCTCACTTTCAGTACTTCCTCAATATTTCTCCCATTCTCAGACTATTATCTATCTTTTGCTTTCTGTGATGAGATCAACACCACATTGGGTTTTGGCTTTAGGACACAAAAATGCTTGTATATGTTTTAGTATTTTAAATTGCAAGGACAGTAAATGTCATGATTTTTGACACTATAAAACTGTGGTTTAGTTCTAATTGCCAGTTTACAACATAATTTCCTTATTAATGACTACTAATTGTCAATTAAGTGTTCATAGAAGAGAATCAATTTTAAAACCAGAAATGAATGCATTCTTCCTCCTTTAGGGTGGAAGTGAGATCATTTACCATGCTATTAGGCTACAGGGAAGTGCAATATTTAATCAAAGGCCAGTAATAATCTGCAGACCACAAGTTGCTTCAGATATCAACTGGCATTTACCATCTTTGCCAAAATGTAAATGAACCACTATAATAGGATTCAGACTTAAGGACATAACAACCACAGTTAGTGATAACTGGTGTTAATTTTTATCAAGTACCTGACAGCTTCTAAGTCTTGACTTAAATCAATATTTTAAACAGATAATTGCATGGTTAAAAGTTGGAGTTTATCTTTGAAGAATTTATTTTTAGAATAGTTTTATATTTGCAGAAAAATTGTGATGGTGCTATTTCAGATAGTTTTCATCTACCCCATTCCTAGTTTCCCTTATTACCGATATTGTCAATTACCACAGTATATCTTTTATAATTAATGAACCAATACTAATACATTATTATTAACAAAAGCACATACCTTATTTCGACATACTTAGTATTTGACCTAATGTCCTTTTTCTGTTCCAGTACTCCATTTGGGAATCCATATTACCTTAATTTCTTTATGTTTCCTTATAAGTTCCTTTAAACTGTGACATATTATATGAATGTTTCTTATTTTTCTTGACTTTGACAGTTTAGACAATTAATAATTGTCAAGAATTTTGTAGGATTACCCTTTATTGAAAATTTTGGATGTTATTCTTATTGCTGCAATGGTTTTCTGGAATTTAGGAAGGAGGATCACAAGGTAAAATACCATTTTCATCACACCATATCAACATAGAATACTACTAATATGACTTATGGCTATTGATGATGACCTTGATCACCTGGCTGAAGTAATATTTTGCAGATTTCTCCACTTTAAAATTACTTCCCAATAAACATAGCTTCTTTCTATATTTAATTCATAATCTAGTCTTATGCATGAATGAATTTTTAAAAATGACTGATGGTTGGCAAAGCACAGTGGCACACACCAATAATCCTAGCCCTTTGGGAGGCTGAAGTGGACAGATCACTTGAAGCCAGGAGTTTGAAATCAGTCTGGCCAACATAGCAAAACCCTGTCTCTACTATAAATGAAAAAAAAAAAAAATTAGCTGAGCCTGGGAGCACATGTCTGTAATCCCAGCTACTTAGGAGTCTGAGGTACAAGAATGGCTTCAACCTGTGAGGAGAAGGTTTCAGTGAGCAGAGATTGTGCTACTGCATTCCAGCAAATTACTGAATGTTGTGCTATCTAACCATGTCAGTAAGCACAGCCCAAACTTTAAGATGTGGGGAGTTATACTATAACTCATATAGGGAGGAATATCCATATATATTATTTGTACTTCTTCTATGCTGACAATTTGTGTCTTCTCTGTCATTCATTATAATTTTCATCTATATGTTTCTATGTTTTAAACTTCCTTTCATGTTTTGTTCAAGGAAGGTTCACTGCTGATAAATTCCCTCAATTTTAGTTAATCTGAGCAAGTACATATCCTTTATTTTGCTTTTAGAGATAATTTCATTAGGCATAGAATAATAAATAAATACTTTCAAAATTTTACTATAGTCTTTCCTTTCTTGCAAAATTACTGATTAGAAGTGCAATGCAATTCTCATGCTTGTTCTTCTAGTCACTGCCCACTTTAAAGATTTCCTCATTGTCTTTGGCCTTCTGCAGTTTGAACATGATATGCCTGAGTACAAATATATGCCTGAGTACAAAAATTATATATATATACACATATGTATATAAATCTTCTTTGGTATTCTCTGAGCTTCTTGGATTTGTAGTTTTGTGTCTGTCATTAAGTTTGCAAAATTCTTGACCATTACTATTACCAATATTTATTCTGTTCTGATCTTTTTCTACTTCTGGTATTCCAATTACATGTACTGAAATTGTTCAACAGTTCTTGGATAACATTATCTATTTTTTCCCTTTTATTTCCCTTTTGCATTTCAGAAAATAGAACAAGTTTTGAATACTGTCTCAAAAATTTAAAAACAGCAGAAATAATTTACATTGTCTTATTGAGAATATGTAAAATAATACACCCAAGTGTATGATGAGATGTTATGATGATAATGGTAATGGTAATAAAGCAATTACAAAAAAGATGAATTTGTTATTTAGATTGACCTTAAAGTTATGTGCTTACAAAAGATAATGATACATCTTTTTTGGTTAAAATATGATGGCAAGTGTTTACTCTTATATATTTATTTCTTTATTAAACAAAATGTTATTGGTATGCAGTAAAGTGCAGATAATTTGCTCAGGCTAAGAATAAAAATAAAAAATCAATTTCTTCACCCTAACATTGAAGAACTTAAATTAATGAAGCAAATGTCATTAGAAAAAAAATGAACAGCTAATAAAAAAATAAAATTTTGAAAACGAAATTATGCATCTATCACAGAGCATAGAAGAAAGATTGCTTTATAATGCTAGGGAATTCAGAGGTAACTTCACAGAAAAGACAGTTATTGAGGAGTTTCTTGAGCAATCAGTCAGAATTTTGCCACATGAGGAAGTATAAGAAGATATTATTTTCATAGGCTATACGATTTGTTAAGAAAGAATGAGAAAGACCAGGAAATTATGACATATAAATTGTGTAGGATTTGTACACTGTAGAATGTAAGAAAGGGAATTATAGGAAGTAAAGCAGACATACAAGCAAAGACCAAGTCATACAGCGCTTTCTAGACTGTGTGTTTGAGGAGATCCAACATGAATATTGCTGAATACATTTCTGGAACCTATAGCAGTGTATCTTTTTAAGGGGACTAGTGTTCTCTTGTAAGACATTAGCTGGAGGAAATAAAGATAAAACCATGGAAATGTTTATCTAATAAAGCTATTTATCAAACAAGAGGAACAACAATCAGTAGAACTTGATGCTCTCTTGAATACTTTGGGAGGTTTTAGGCAACTCTGAGTATCCTGATTTCCAAAACCTTGAAATACTTCATTCACACTTACTTTGCCTTGCCTGAAAACAAAACAAAATCCAAAAAACAAAAACATTATCTTGTGGACAAGATTACCACTTCACCTCAAGCCTTCCCCTTGTTAGGAACCACTTAATAATTTACAGTTTCATAACAGAATATCCACCACCAGAAAATATTCACCACCCCTATGCTGACAGCACCTGAAAACATAACTTGTGGGACAGGAAGAAGCATCCTTTTATTTAGTTAAGATGCACACAGACTAGACAGTGATCATTAAGCCCACAAAAGCACAGCAATCAACAACCTCAGTCAAGTGTGATCACTAGAATCTCTTGCAGGAGACTGCTTGAGAAAGAACATTGGTTGAATTAATTTGGTCGATCAAAACTGTAATCCAGAAAATCTAATATAAATATAATCTTACTATAAATTAAAGGTGGGATTTTGAAGCATATTAACTTTTGTAATGATTTCAATACATGTTTGAGAAAATAGCAAAATATGACTTTAGAACTAATATTATTCATTGAAACTTTTCCATATCTATAATTTAATCTAATGAACAAAACCCCGCCTATTACCCATACTCAATCATACATGCTTATGAATATGAAAAATTCATTTTTTGTATTTTAGTGATTAAATGAAATGTATACTACATTCCAAGCAGATTGGGTCAAACCATTTCCTTACACAGAGATGTTCTGGAACCAAATTGGTGGTATATCTTTTTATAGTATAGAGCAATATAATTTTATAGTTCATTGCTGAGCATTTCATTAAATCATAAAATAATAATTCAATTAAATCATCAATGAGTATATTATGACAATTTAAATTATGTTTTAACAGTCTTATTACTATAATTAGTTTTAGATAACAAACATGATTGGGCCCTAGTAAGATGAGATTTAATTGGCTCATTTCCATAATTAGAACTACCCTATTTAACTTATCATTTTTTTCTTTTAAAAACAAAGTTGTTTCATTTTCACAGAATAGGCTTTCTCAATTAGATATGAGACGTAGAATTTCAGTGGAACTTAAGCACTGGTCTCAATTTATCCCTGAGATTAAACCCAGTAGACCTTCTCCTTAATTTTAATTACTGATCCAGGATGTAATACACGTTTTGCCTCTGGCATTTCTAGATAATTCAGCTCTGTCTGTCTCTGGGGTTTTAGTCTTTAAAAGCAAAAAGACAAAGGAGGAGTTAATTCTCCTCACATGGACATTGAAATAATGAAATCAGGTTATAGATTTCTAAATACATGACATTTCAAACTTACTTTCTAAAATGCCATAATGGTTCTGCTAAATCTGGGGTTATTTAGGATTTGTGTATGTGGTATTCTGATTACTGCGGTTAAGACAATATCCTGATTAGCAACTGCCTGACCAAATTTAGTATCACTGAGGATCGTAGAGATGCTCTCTGATATGAAATGTGGGGTCCACTTATCTAGAAGAGCAGTAAGGGATGCAGGAAATGGCCTACTGATAATGCTTTATCTGTAAACATTGAAAAAGAACTAGGAAAAGTGATCAAAGATGTGTGACAGGATCCCATTAAAAGGTTTTTCTCAGGAACTACAGCAAAAGATTCATGCTAAGGAATATATTGTGTACCTGTATATATTCAAGTGATCAATTTGGGAATTAAAATAATATATATGTCCTTCCTACTTTCCAAATAAAGGTATCATAAGTTTTCATAAATGCTACCCCTGTAAACCAAGTAAATATATCAGACATTTCCCCTTCCTAAATTTCTCATTGCGTCACCCATCTTTTTATAGATTTGTTATATTTTATTTAGTTACTAATTTATAGCATTGATTTATTGCCTTTGGTTGAAAGAATGAGTTGTGTGCATTTGTTCAGTTCATTGCAGAATCTTTAGCACCCTCGGCTAAAACTTAAATACCCACAGGGTACCACATTTACTGTAATAGCCAAAAATGCTACCACACATTTTCATCATCCTCTACCCACTTAAAGGATACTTAATTCGCACCCTACTTTAGAATAATACAATACCATACAAACTTACAACTAGGTATGGTTCTTAAAATAGAGTGATTGATTTTCTTTCTTTTTTTTAATTTTGATTTAACTTTTATTTTGAGTTCAAATGTATACGTGCAGTTTTGTTATATGAGTAAAATTGTGTCAGAGGAGTTTTTGTACAGATGATTTACTTAAGTGTCAGTCATGATCCTTCCTCTCCTCCCACCCTTCACCCTCTGATAGGCCCCAGTGTCTGTTGTTCCCCTCTGTGTTTCCATATGTTCTCATCATTTAGCTCCCACTTATAAGTGAGAACATACAGTATTTGGTTTACTGTTCTTATGTGCATTTGTTAAAGATAATGCCCACCAGCTCCATTTTTGTTCCTGCAAAGGACGTTGCGGACTGTACTTTTTTATTGTTATAATTAGTTTTATTTTCTTTATGTGAAATACATTGTGGGTAGATGCAGTATCTATTATAGTCATCATTTACTCATACCACATAATATATTGTTGTCCTCATAATACATATTTTAAAAGGATTTATTGGGCTATATGACCAATAGAGATTTGAGTTAGCAGAAAGAAAATTAGTATACTCTTAACAACTTACAGTTAAAAATAATTACATGATATAAATGAATTCTGTGATTACTTTTTTAAATGCTTACAATTTGAGTAATGTTAAAGAATAAAAATTCGATTACTAGTAAAATGCCTTGATTTCAACAAAATATGTAAACAACTAGTAAAATGCTTTCATTTTGTCACAGGAAACTTGAGGTGTTGCTTTTATGGCCAGAAACCTCTGTGGCCAGTGGGCCTTTGCCCAGGTTTTGCTTGGGCCTGCTCTGCTCATTCTGCCCACCTGGCCTGGCAGGCTGTACTCCGTTAATGCTGATGATCTGAATCCCATGCCCGTCAAGGGCGAGCCAGGCACAGAGCACAAGGGGTGTGTGAGCAAGCGAGTGTGAGGTCCAGCCACTGTGCATACCTAGGCACACCAGCTGCAGTTGAGTGGGAAGCTCCAGGTGCCAGCACGGGTGCTAGCTCCCAGCAAGGCTGCAGCTGGACCAGGTAAACCACAAGCAGCCTCCACAGCTGGCACTGGGGAATGTGGTGGCGCCCGGAAGTTTGGAGATGTCAGGAACTGCAGAGGGTCCAAGAAGGTGTCAAGCCTGGCTTGGGAAGCTCCTAAGTCTGGACTCCCAGAAGGGTCCCAGCTCTTCTGTCCTCATCACCTACAACATGGTGAGCAAGGGGTGTGTTTCAGCCCTGTTTCTGTTATAGTCCTTTGATGCCCCCATATGGCAGTTCCCAAGTTCTAGTCCTGCCTCCAGGAAGAATGAGGTAGGGAGAGTGGAGGATGAGCAAGGTGAAGAGGTGATTTATTGAGTGACAGAAGGGCTCGGAGGAGACCCACATCTGGTAGCTCTTCTCCACAGACAGGTCATCCCATCATCTGCCCTAGTCTGGGCAAGGCAGATCCCAAGTTTTTTATGGGCTTCAGAGGGGAAGAAGTGTGTGCAGACTGATCCACGGGCAGTCATAAGCTGCCTGGAAAAAGCACCATAAGTTCTCACTCTGATCCACAGACTGGCTGCCTGGTCCCCAGGCCTCAGGCCGTTCCTGGCCTGAAGGTGGGGTTTCACTGTGTACCCACCCCTTTCTGACCAGGACCTCTGTCTCCTACTGTCATTAACCAGTCATGGCTCCCAGGCTGTTTGTGCCAAGGGTACCTGCAGGCCCGCGCCAAGCCACCCGAGGGCATGTAAACCCAGCCAGGTTGTAACAGTGCTTGGGCTCAGCCACGACTTTGCTCCAAAATTGGAGTAGGCACCAGGAGTGGGAAGAGGCCATACAGTGGGAGCAGGCACTTCTGAGCCTGCCAGGGCATGTGGGCTTCCTGGGCCCCTGAGAGTACAGAGATGTCCAGGTCTGCAGCCAGGCTTGGCAGCTGCAGCTGTGCTCAGGAGGGCAGGTTCCTGCCCCTCCAACTTGGAAACATGCGGGGCTTCAGCCTGTTCCTTGCTCCCACCAGACACATAGAGGGCACAGTACCAACCTCGCCTCCCCTACTGCAGCCAGCCTCATGGCAGGGGCCATTCCAGATGGTATCATTCCAGCTGCTCTCGTCAATTTCAACGAAATATCTAAACAACTAAATTGTTTCAGCTGCCTTCTTTTGCTAGATGCTTAGAAATAAATGCATGGGCATATCTGAATGAATTAACACACTGATCATTTCCTCCAATACAGTTCCACAGAGCTTATTTCTGCCCACAAATGAAAACAGTATGTCTTAAAACCTAAAGCTAAAGTGTTCTCTGATTTTGTCTCAAGTGTTGGCTCAGATCTGTAATGTTAGGCCCATCAACCTGTATGAACATTGGTTTTAGCTCTGGAATGTGTCATCTTGAATACTTTGCCAGCTGACTGGGCTTTTGCAAATGTTTATTATTTCTACCCCATCCTGCTTCTCTTTCTGTTCTTTATTCTTGATCAGTTATATTCCCTTCAGTGGCAGGGGAACAAAGCATGTGCTTTAATAGGTTTTTCCATCTCTGTATTGTATTTTCTGCTTCCACCATTTCCAGCTGTTTTCTAATATCTTTCCTGTATGTTTGAAAAAAGACAAAACCCAGAGAGGTACGTGAAATAATTCAAGGAATATTCTTTTAAGCTTAAGAGGCCAAATGTTCAAGGAACTCTTCTACAGGAAAGTATGTTCAATAGTCTTTCATGTGTACAGGTTTGTATTTATAGATTTACATAAATGGACTTTGACCCAATGCTCAACCAAGTTATTCTTCCATCATTATAGAAATATGCAGATTATAATTGTAATTTTATTATTAAATACTTGTCAGTATCCATGACATCATATATGATTTTTACAATATGTTGTAATAGATATTTATTTCAGTTGTTTGGGGTGAGTCCCTAAACCTGTTAATAATAATCAGAAGAAATTAACTCACAGACGGGATCCATTGAGGGTATAAAATTTCAAATTACATATATAATTTGGATATACTAACAAGTTAAATTTTGCTTAAAACAAATTATTCACTCCAAAATCACATTAAGTAATAGGCCCTAAGCCAACAATATGTTTTGTAATCAAAACCTTTTACTGAATAATTAAAAGGGATATTAAGTTATTTATATGGCTAAGGATTAATCAGATTGTTTACATTTAAAAATTATATTGAATTAATATTATTTATTAGAGACCCTAAATTAATATTTCTGTGTTCGAGAAAGTTTTTTTTCCAATTTTCTAATGGACAGCTCAGCTGGATTTTTAAGTGATTTGCAGCATTTGACTCTGAATAATAATCTAATGTGTATATGTATTTTACAATTATAACTTTGAAATATGTATAATAGTAATATGTACAATAATAACAAATATATTGCACATATTATGTGCTTACTGTTGTAAACTGTTTACCCATACTGACACCTGTTGTCTTTCTGGTAATGCTATGTAATAGAAACACTCTTATCACCATTTTATGGATGAGACAAATAAGACATGAAAAGCCAAAATTCAAGCCAAGAATTATAGTTCAAGGAAATATGCATGTAATCACTACTCTATAATACAGATCTATATAAATTATATAATCAAGAACATGACCTTTTTAGAGTTTATTTTTGATGTCTCAAAAGACATTAAACATCAAGGGAGATTTCTCTCTTAAATGTTTTCATCTTTTTGTAGTCCAAATGCTAATTCATAACAAATGTTTCTTCCAACTGAAGGACATTGATTATTGCCAGAGCTTTAAAGTAAACTATTTCTAATAGCATAGGAAATTGAACAATGCTGGTTCTTAGAGTCTGTATATTTTTGTTTATAGAAAATGCTTTTAGCATTTGTGCAATGCTTTCCCTCAAAGTCAGTATGTATTTTTTAAGATATAAACTAAAGTGGAGTAAACATTGAGATATTTCTTAGGTAAATTGTTAATATTTTATGTACTGCATATTATCTAAATAATGAAAGGTATATTAATAATATTAGTGGTAATAAAAGTAAGTCTCAATGGAGTATACCATTTTAATTTTCTACTGCTGCATAACATACTATCAAAAATTTACTGGCTCAAAACAGTGCCAGTTCTTCATTTCTCAGACTGTGGTATACCCAAGTTCATGAGGTATCTACTGGACTGTCAGGGGAGATAAAAAGTTAAAAGTATTCTCAGTCACATGGTTTGCAGTTGGGGCTGGATCTATATTTCTGTTACTGTTTTTCGATAAAAGGAACAAGGGCTCCTTCGAGAAATGGCTGATTCTTGGACTGATTGGAGTAGGAAACATACAAGATGAGCCTGGAGCACATTTTAACTACATAAAATAAGAGTTCAAAAGAACAAAAAAGAAATAATTCATAATGTTGGCGGTATACCAAATGGATTCAAAAAAGGGCTCGCAAGGCCAAAGGTGGAACAAGTTAAGAAACAAAAAGTGTAGCCCAAAGTTTAAAATAGATATCGAGGAGTCCATGTGTTTCTTATTCAACATAGAACTGAATAAGTAAGTAAATGCAGAGAATAGACAAATCTTTCTTCCAGAAGGATTCTAAATAATACCCTGCCCTCAAGGAGGAGGAGCGTAATTCTTTATTCCTTAAGTGTGAGCTGTACACAGTGATTTTTTTTGAAAGAAAATCTGTTACTACAAAAAAAGAAAACAGTTGGGTGTGGTGGTGCACACCTGTAGTCCCAGCTACTCAGGAGGCTAAATTAGGAGAATTGCTTGAACCCAGGAGGTGGAGGTGGCTGTGGGCTTAGATTGCACAACAGTGCTCCAGCCTGGGCAACAGGGTGAGACTGTCTCAAAACAAAAATCAAAAACCAAAAAAAAAAAAAAAAACCTAAAAGCTTCCAAGGACAAGCTGACTCTTTTGTTAGTGGTAATATTCAAAACAAAAAGATTTTAAATACTAATAAAAACTCTTAAAGCTGGTGACTTGAAGTTAAAACCAATGCTAACTTACTCCCAAAATGCTTGGGCCCTTATAAATTGCACTTACTCTATCTTCCTGTGCTCTATAAATAGAAAAATGAAACCTGCATGACTACGCATATGTTTACATCATATTTTATAGAATATTTTAAGTATATTGGGACCTATTGCTCAGAAAAAAAGAATAGTACTGTTCACTGACAATGTATCTGGTCATTCAAGAGCTCTGATGTTACCTATATTAACACCTTTTGTTAATGTTTTTGTTTCTGCTACCACAGCCCCCATTCTGCAATTTTGGTCCAAGGTATAATTTCTACTTATAGATTTCCTTATTTCAGAAATGCATTTCTTAAGGCTAGAGCTGCCACAGATCATGGTTCCTCTAATGGATCTGGGCTAAGTCAATTGAAAACCTTCTGGAAAGGATTTACCATTTTACATGCCATTTAGCACATTTATGATTCATGAGGGGTGGTCAAAATATCAACATTAATAGGAGTTAGAAGTAAGTTGATTCTAACCCTTACGGATGACTTTGTGGGGTTCAAGATTTTAGCTGAGGAAATAACTGGAAATATGGTGCAAATAGTAAGAATACTAGAACTAGGAGTGGAGCCTGAAGATGTGACTGAATTGCTGCTATCTCACTATGAAACTTTAACAAATGAGGTGTTTCTTCTAATGGATAAGCAAAGAAAGTAGTTTATTGAGGTAGAATCTACTCCTGATGAAGGTACTGTGAACATTTTTGAAATTGCAATAAAGAATTTAATTGATAAAGCAAAGACAGAGTTGTAGAGAATAGACTCCAGTTTTGAAACTTCTACTGTAAGTAAAATGCAAACAGCATTGCATGCTACAGAGAAAGAAAGAATCTTTCTTGTGAAAGGAAGAATTGGTTGATGTGGCAAACATCATTGTTGTATTACTTGAAGAAACTGCCCTAACTCTCCAACCTTCAGCAGTCACCACCCTGATCAATTAGAAGCCACCAACAGTGAGGCATGGCCAGCAAAAAGATTGTAACTTACTGAAGGTTCACATGATCTTTAGCAATGAGGTATTATTTCAAATTAAGATAATGTACACTATTTTTTAAACATAATGCTGTCTCACACTATAGTATAGTGTAAATACCTTTCACATACATTGGGAAACAAACAAAAACTTTGTGTGACTCACTTTATTGTAATCATTATAAACTAAATCTACAATATCTACGAGGCATGCTTGCATTATTTTACCAAAAAATTCATTTTAGAAGTAAATGTAAGTGTCCAAAAAATATAATGAAGTTTGTAGATAGATATTACATTTTAATAATCATTCCAGGGATGCTAGTAGACACACCACTGGCTATTTTTTTTTAATCTTAAGAGATCCATAAAGGGCAGCCTTTGTTTAATAGCACCTTTTGACGTTTACTACCCATCTTCTGACAGTGTTCTTTAATTTATGAAGTCATGAGTGCATCATCTCTTTTCTTAAATATGTTATCACTAATATTCTAACTTGCTCTTGTTTTCCTTGCTTTAAATGAGCCAGCTTTTAATACAATATCCTTAAATAATGAAGACAAAATTTGCATCTGCTTAGCTATTATTTCTAATAATGGCAGAAAGCTTTCCTTTTTTAGTGAGAGGAAAGCTACAGGTTAAAAAATTAAATTAAAAACATAATAACATAAATTATGCGCTTGCATATTTTTGTATGCATAAGTACATTCAGGTATGTGATTTTGTGGTGGGATAACAAGTAAAGCCAATGTTTTGAATTTTCAATTTCTTGAATGACAAGGTGATAAAATATCTTTGATTCTTTTTATTTTTAATTCTGCATTTCTTTATTTTTATATAACAGAAAAACTCTTACGACATTTTAGCTAAACCCTTGCTTTTAGCGTAGTGATTTTGCTACTGTGTTTAGCACTTTCAATTCTCCTTTTTGTTGACATGTCCTTTATAATAATTTCTCTGTTCCTTTCATATTTTGCAGTCATCTCTGTCTTCATTCATCATAAGGCAAACATTCAGAATATCAATACGTAAAGAAAAAACATATTTTTATTTTTAATGGAAACTAATTAAACTTAATAAAACTATCTAAAACATTTGCTGCCCTCCTTTTTAAAACATAAATGTAGTTGTGTACATTTAAAGTATGTGACAGGATGTTATGGAATACATATAGATGATAACATGTTAACTATATCAAAACAAATTAATACATCCATCCTCTCACATTTTTTGTGGATGTGGCAGAAGCAGCTAAAATTTTATTTAGCAATCATCCTGAATACAGTACAATATTAATAACTTTAGTCTTCATGTTGTACATTAGATCTCTAGGCCTGTTTATCCTACATATGTACTACTTTGTATCTTTTGAGCATCATCTTCTCATTTTCTTTTTCCCATTTTGCACCCACAATTACTATTTTTTTCTCTATCTCCGTTTATTGGACTTTCTCTGACCACAATGAAATAATAGTAGAAATTAATAAGAGAAATTTTGGAAACACTACAAATGCATAGGAAGTAAGCAATATGCTCCTGAATGACCAGGGAGTCAACAAAGAAAACTGAAATTAAATTAAAATATTTATTGAAACAAATGATGATGAAAATGCAACATACCAAAACCTGTGGGATATTGAAAAGGAGTACTGAGAGAATTTTATAGGTATCAGTGCTTATGTCTGAAAAGAACAAAAACTTCAAATGTACAATCTAAAATGCATCTTTCAAAAACTGATAGAACAAGTGTAAACAAAACTCAAAATTAGTAGAAGGAAAGTAGTAATAAGGATCAGAGCAAAAGTAAATAAGATTGAAAAATGTAAAATATTAATAAAACAAAAAGTTATTTTTTAATAAATTAAAATTGACAAACCTTTAGTGAAACTCACTAAGAAAACAGATGATTCAGATAAATAAAATCAGAAATGAAAAGGGAAATACTAAAATTCTGATGTAGCAGAAATTCTAAAGATGTTAGTGGCTACTATGAGCAACTATATGCCAAAAAAATGGGAAAATATAGAAGAAATAGACAAATTCCTGGATACATACAACCTAGCAAGATTGAAACAGGAAAAAAAATCCTTCTCTGAATGGAATAATAACACTAATAACAATAACACAAGCCATAATAACACGTCTCCCAGTAAAAAGCAAACAAAAGAACAAAAAATAGGACCTAATGGCCGCACTAATTAATTCTACCAAACAGTAAAAGAAAAACTAATACCAATCCCACTCAAACTCTTACAAAAAAAATTGCATAGGAGGGATATTTCAAAACTCGTTCTACAAGGCCAGTAGTATCCAGCTACCCAAACAAGATAAAGTCATATCAAAAATATAATGATAGGCCAATTTGATGAATATTAATGCAAAAATCATCAACGAAATACTAGTACACTGAATTAAACAATACATCAGAAAGATTACCTATCATTACCAAGTGGGATTTATCCCTGAAATGCAGGGATGACAGACCAATCAATGTGATACATCAAATCAACAGAATGAAAAAATAGAAGTCATATGACCATTTCAATTGATTCAGAGAAAGTATTTAATAATATTCAACATCCTTTCATGATAAGAATCCTCAAAAAACTATGGGCAGAAGGAGCATACCTCCACATAATAAAAGCCATGTATTACAGACCCAGAGATCATATACTGAATGGGAAAAACTTGAAAGCCTTTACATTAAGATCTGGAAAATGACAAGAATGCCCACTGTCACCACTGTTATTCAACATAGTACTGGAAGTCTTGGCTAGAGCAATCAGACAAGAGGAAGGTAGAAAGGGCATCCAAACTGGAAAGGAAAAAGTAAAATTATTCATTTGTAGATGTTATAATATTATGTTTGAGAAACCTAAAGACTCCACAAGAAAATTATTATAACGGATAAATTCAGTAAAGCTGCAGATTACAAAATCAACATATAAAATTTAATGGCATTTCTATATGCTGAATGTGAATAATGTGGAAAAAAAACTCATTTACAATAGCCATACATAAAATTAAATGCCTAGGAATTAGCCTAACCAAAGAAGTGAAATATTTCTTAATGAAAATTATGAAATACTGAGGAAAGAAACTGAGGACACAAAAATAGAAAAAAAATATTTTATGTTCATGTATTGGAAGAATTAATATTGTTAAAATGTTTATATTATCCAAACAAATCTACAGATTCAATGCAGTCCTTGTGAAGATGCCAATGACAGTTTTTACAGAAATAGAAAAAACAATCCTAAAATTTATATGGAACCACAAGAGACCTAGAGTAGCCAATGCTATCCCAAGCAAAAAAAAACAAAAGTGGAGATATCATAGGAGCTGACTCATACTAAAGAGCTATGATAACCAAAACAGCATGGTATTGGCCTGACAACAGACACAAAGACCAACAGTACAAAATTAAGAACACAGAAACAAATCCACACACCTAGAGTGAAGTCATTTTTGACAAAGGTGCCACTGAAGGAAAATAAAACAATCTTTTCAATAAATGGTACCAGGAAAACTGATTATCCATATCCAGAAGAGTGAAATTAGATCCCAATCTCTTGCCATAATAGTGGATTGAAGACATAAGTCTAATATCTTAAACCATTCAACTACTTCAATAAAATCTTGGGGAAAATCTGCAGGACATTAGTCTGGGCAAAAATTATTGAGCAATACTTCACAAACACAGACAACCAAAGCAAAAACAGACAAATACAAACACAGCTAGTTAAAAAGCTTCTTTACAACAAAGGAAACAATTAACAAAGTGAAGGGATAACCCACAGAATGAGAGAAAATATTTCCAAGCTACCTATTTGACAAGAGATTAATAACCAGAATATATAGGAAGCTCAAACAACTCCATAATGAAAACAAATCTGATAATCCAATTGAAAGGCAAAAGATTTGAATAGACATGTCTTAAAAGAAGACATACAAATGGAACATGGGCATATGAAAAGGGGCTTAAAATTACTGATGAACAACAGGGAAATTTAAATTAAAGTTAAAATGATGTATTAACTCACCCTATTTTGAATGGCTAATATCAAAAAGGCAATAGCAAATGCTGGAGAGAATGTGGAAAGGGAACCCTCAAACACTGTTGGTGGGAATGTAAATTAGCACAATCACTATTAAGAACAGTTTGGAGCTACCTAAGAAAACTAACAATAGAGCTACCATATGATCTAGTAATCCTATAGCTTTGTATACACTCAAAAGGAAGAAAATCAGTATACGAAAGAGAAATCAACACTTCCATGTTTGTTGCAACATTGTAAACAATAACTAAGACTGGAAAGCAAACTAAATGTCCATAACCAGATGAATGGATAAAGAAAATGTGATACATATACACAGTGGAATACTACCCAGCCATAAAACTAAATTAGATCCATGTGTTGGCAACAACAGGTTGGAACTGGAAATCATTATGTTTGTGAAATAAGCCAGGCACAGAAAGACAAACATCACATTTTCACTTTTTTTTGTGGCACCTAAAAATTAAAACAATTGAACTCACTGACATAGAGAGCCGAATAATAATTATCAGAGACTGAGAAGCTAGGTATATTGCTGGGAGAGGTAGGGTCAGATAGAAAGAATTAGACTTACTATTTGATAGCACAACAGGGTGCCTATAGCAATAATTGTCCATTTTAAAATAAGTTAGAGTATAGTTGGATTGTTTGCAGTTTAATGGATAATTACTTGAATGGATGAATACCCCATTATTCATATTGTACTTATTACACATTGCATACCTGAATCAAAACACCTCATTGACACTATAAATATACACACCTACTTTGTACCCACACAAAATGAAAATGAAAATTTAAACATTTAAAAAGAAAATATATATTTATGTAATTTTACATCACCTAAATCAGACTCCATTCACTATTATAGTTATTAATTTAATCTGTCTATTTGTCCTAGTTATAGAACAATAATTTATTGTACATTAAATTCTGAAAATATTTTTGTTCATAGAAAATGAGTCTCCAAATATTTACTGAATATATCTTAGATACTATATTATTTAAACAAAACCTTAGAATTTTATTGTTTTTATTTAAATAAATGGTGACACTGAAAGTAGATGGTGTTCCTTCTCTCTTGTCTCTTCATTCAAAACATTCATATCTATTAGTGGCTGGTAAACCTCAGAACAATCCTTTTTGTAGTTTAACCTTCTTCCTAGTCTTTTTTTTTTTTTTTTGTGCCTTAGGTTCTGGGGTACATGTGCAGATCATTCAGATTGTGGCATAGGTACAAACATAGCAAGGTGGTTTACTGACCCCATCCCCATATCACCTATATCTGGCATTTCTCCCCTTGTTATCCCTCCCAAACCTCCCCACCCACCACTGCACCCCCAAACCTTCCCCAACAGACCCCAGTGTATGATGCTCCCCTCCCTGTGTCCATGTGTTCTCATTGTTTAACGCCCACTGCATGAGTGAGAACATGCAGTTTTTGACTTTTTTGTTCTTGTATCAGTTTGCTGAGAAGGATGGTTTCCAGATTCATCCATTTCCCTACAAAGGACAGGAACTCATCATTTTTATGGCTGCGTAGTATTCCATGGTGTATATGTGCCACATTTGCCTTGTCCAGTCTGTCATTGATGGCCAATTGGGTTGGTTCCAGGTCTTTGCTATTGGAAACAGTGCCACAATCAACACACGTATCTTTACATATGTATGCAGGTATCTTTATAATAGAATGACTTATAATTCTTTGCATATATACCTAGTAATGGGATTGTTGGGTCAAACGGAATTTTTATTTCTAGATCCTTGAGTAATCACCACACTGTCTTCCACAATGGTTGAACTAATTTACACTCCCACCAACAGTGTAAAAGCATTCCTATTTCTCCACATCCTCTCCAGCATCTGTTGTCTCCAGATTTTTTTAATGATCGCCATTCTAACTGGCGTGAGATGATATCTCAAGGTAGTTTTGATTTGCATTTCTCTAATGACCAGTAATAATGAGCATTTTTTCATATGTTGGCCTCGTCTATGTCTTCTATTGAAACGTATCTGTTTATATCCTTCACCCACTTTTGAATGGGTTTGTTTATTTTTTTTCTTGTAAATCTGTTTTAGTTCTTTGTAGATTTTGGATATTAGCCCTTTGTCAAATGGGTAGATTTCCAAATTGTTTTTCCATTCTGTTGGTTGCTGGTTCACTCTATTGATTGTTTCTTTTGCAGTACAGCAGCTCTGGAATTTAATAAGATCGAATTTGTCTATTTTGGCTTTTGTTGCCATTGCTTTTGGTATTGTAGTCATGAAGTTCTTGCCTATGCCTATGTCCTGAATGGTTTTGCCTAGATTTTCTTCTAGGTTTTTTATGGTATTAAGTCTTATTTTTAAATCTTTAATCCATCTGAAGTTAATTTGATGTAAAGTGTCAGAAAATGATTTAGTTTCTGCTTCTGCACATGGCTAGCCAGTTTTCTCAACAATATATATTAGAAAGGGACTCATTTCCCCATTGCTTGTTTTTGTCACATTTGTCAAATATCAGATGGTTGTAGATGTGTGATATTGCCTCCAAGGCCTCTGTTCTGTTCCATTGGTCTGTATCTCTGTTTTGGTACCAGTATCATGCTTTTTTGATTACTTTAGCATTGTAGTGTAGTTTGAAGTCAGGTAGTGTGATGCCTCCAGCTTTGTTCTTTTTGCTTAGGATTGTCTTGACTATACAGGCTCTCTTTTGGTTCCATATGAAGTTTAAGGTGTTTTTCTCCAGTTCTGTGATGAAGGTCATTGGTAACTTGATGGGGATAGCATTGAATCTATAAATTACTTAGAGCAGTATGGCCATTTTCATGATATTGATTCTTCCTAATCATGAGCATGTAATGTTTTCCATCTGTTTGTGTTCTTATTTCCTTCAGCAATGGTTCATAGTTTTCCTTGAAGAAGCCCCTTACATCTTTTGTTAGTTGTATTCCTAGGTATTTTATTATCTTTTAGCAATTGTGAGTGGGAGTTCACTCTCTATTTGGCTGGTAGTCTGTTATTGGTGTATAGGAATGCCTGTGATTTTTGCACATTGATTTTGTATTCTGAGACTTTGCTGTAGTTGCTTATGAGTGTCACGAGATTTTCGGCTGAGATGATGGGGTCTTCTAAATATACAAGCATGTCATCTGCACATAGAGACCATTTGACTTCCTCTTTCCTTATTGAATACCCTTTATTTCTTTTTCTTTCCTGATTGCTCTGGCTTTAACTTCCAATACTATATTGAATAACAGTGGTGAGAGAGGGCATCCTTGTCTATTGCCAGATTTCAAAGGGAATGCTTTCCAGCTTTTGCCCATTTAGTATGATATTGGCTGTGGATTTGTCATAAATTGCATTTATTATTTTGAGATATGTTCCATCAATACCTAGTTTATTTAGAGTTTTTATCATAAAGGGCTGTTGAATATTGTTGAAGGCTTCTCTGCATCTATTGAGATACTCATGTGTTTTTTGTCTTTGGTTCTACTTATGTGGAGGATTATGTTTATAGACTTGCATATGTTGAACCAGCCTTGCATTTCTGGGATGAAGCAGACTTTGTTGTGATGGATAAGCTTTATGATGTGCTGTTGCAATCGGTTTGCCAGTCTTTTATTGAATATGTTTGCATCTGTGTTCATCATGAGCCTGAAGTTTTCTTTTCTTGTTGAGTCTCTGCTGGGTGTTGGTATCAGGATTACCTTGGTCTCATAAAATGATCTGGGAAGGATTCCCTCTTTTTGAATTGTTTGGAATAGTTTCAGAAGGAATGGTACCAGCTCCTCTTTTTATGTCAGGTAGAATTTGGCTGTGAACCCATACAGACCTGGACTTTTTTTGATTGGTAGGCTGTTAATTGCTGCCTCAACTTTAGAGCTTTTTATTGGTCTATTCAGGGTATCAATGTCTTTCTGGTTTAGTCTTGGGAGGGTGAAATGTCTAGCAATTTATCCATTTCTTCAAGGTTTACTGGTTTATGTGCATAGAGGTCCTTGTACTAATCTCTGATGGTAGTTTGTATTTCTATGGAATCAGTGGTGATATCTCCTTTATTGTTTTTTATTGCATCTATTCGATTCTTCTCCCTTTTTTTTTTTTATTAATCTGGCCAGCAGTCTGTCTATTTTGTTGATCTTTTCAAAACACCAGTCCCTGGATTAATTGATTTTTTGAGGGTTTTTTTTGGTGTGTCTTTTTCTCCTTCAGATCTGCTCTGATCTTAGTTATTTCTTGTCTTCTATTAGCTTTTGAGTTTTTTTGTTTGTTTGTTTTTTGTTTTGTCTTGCTCCTCTAGTTCTTTCCATTTTGACGACTGGGTGTCAATTTTAGATCTTTCCTCGTTTCTCATATGGGCAGTGGCTGCTGTAAATTTCCCTTTAGACACTGCTTTAAATGTGTTCCAGAGATTCTGGTACATTGTGTATTTGTTCTCAACTGACTCTCAGGAGTCAGTTGTTCAGTTTCCATTAAGTTGTGAGGTTCTGAGTTAGTTTCTTAATCCTGAGTTCTAATTTGATTGCACTGTGGTCTAAGAGATTGTTTGTTATAATGTCTGTTCTTTTGCCTTTGCTGAGGAGTAATTTACTTCCAATTATGTGGTCTATTTTAGAATAAGTGTGATGTGGTGCTGAAAGAAATGTATATTCTGTGGACTTGGAGTGGAGAGTTCTGTAGATGTCTGTTAGGTTTGCTTGGTCCAGATCTGAGTTCAAGTCCTAGTTATCCTTGTTAATTTTCTGTTGCATTGATGTGTCTAATATTGAGAGTGGAGTGTTAAAGTCTCTCACTATTATTATGTGGGAGTCCAAGTCTTTTTGTAGGTCTTTAATAACTTGCTTTATGTATCTGGGTGATCCTGTATTCAGTGCATATATATTTAGGATTGTTAGCTCTTCTTGTTGCATTAATTCTTTTATCATTATGTAATGCCCTTTTTTTGTCTCTTTTTCTCTTTGCTGGTTTAAAGTCCATTTTATCAGAGACTAGGATTGCAACTCCTTTTTGTTCTCTCTCTCTCTCTATTTGCTTGGTAAATCTTCCTCCATCCCTTTACTTTGCGCTTATGGGTGACATTGCACATGAGATGTGTTTCGTGAATACAGTACACTCATGGGTCTTGACATTTTATCCAATTTGCAAGTCTGTGCCTTTTGATTGGGGTATTTAACACATTTACATTTAAGTTTATTATTGTTATGTGTGAATTTGATCCTGCTATTTTGATTCGAGCTGGTTGTTTTGCACATTAGTTGATGCAGTTTCTTCATTGTGTCGATGCTCTTTACCATTTGGTATGTTTTTGGAGTGACTGGCACTGGTTGTCCCTTTCCATGTTTAGTGCTTCTTTCAGGAGCTCTGTTAGGCAGGCCTGGTGTTTACAAAATCTCTCAGCAATTGTTTGTCCATAAAGGATTTTATTTCTCCTTCACTTATGAATCTTAGTTTGGCTGTATATGAAATTCTAGGTTGAAAGTTCTTTTCTCAGCTGGGCATGGTGGCACATGCCTGTAATCCCAGCTACTCAGGAGGCTGAGGCATGAGAATTGCCTGAACCCAGGAGGCAGAGGTTCCTGTGAGCCGAGATCGTGCCATTGCACTCTAGGATGGTTAACAAGAGCAAAACTTCGTCTCAAAAAAAAAGAAAGTTCTTTTCTTTAAGGATGTCAAATATTGGCCCCCACTCTCTTCTGGCTTGTAGGGTTTCTGCCAAGAGATCTGCTGTGAGTCTGATGGGTGTCCCTTTGTGGATAACCAGACCTTTCTCTCTGGCTGCCTTTAGCATTATTTTCTTCATTTCAACCCTGGTGAAATTTATGCTATTTATTTCACTGGAGATTTTTCCATTCATCTCCTGTATCTCCCTTTTTTTAAAATTTTTATTTTTTTCAGTTGAACTTTACCCTTTTTGGTGCCTCTTGATTGGCTTAATAGTTCATCTTCTGAATTCTTTTTTTTTTTTTTTGAGACAGAGTTTTGCTCTTGTTACCCAGGTTGGAGTGCAATGGCATGATCTCCACTCACCGCAACCTCCACCTTCTGGGTTCAAGCAATTCTCCTGCCTCAGCATCCTGAGTAGCTGGGATTACAGGCATGCACCACCATGCCCAGCTAATTTTTTGTATTCTTAGTAGAGACGGGGTTTCACCATGTTGACCAGGATGGTCTCGATCTCTTGACCTCGTGATCCACCCGTCTCGGCCTCCCAAAGTGCTGGGATTACAGGTTTGAGCCACCGCGCCCGGCCCCATCTTATGAATTCTTTACTGGAAATTCAGAGATTTTGTCTTGGTTTGGATCCATTGCTGCTGAGCTAGTGTGATTTAGGGGGATGTTGTAAAACCTTGTTTTGTCATATTAACAGAGTTTTTTTCTGGTTACTTCTCATTTGGGTAGACTAGGTCAGAGGGAAGACCTGAGACTCAAGGGCTGTTTTTCAGATTCTTTTGTACCTTGGGATGTTCCCTTGATGTGGTGACCTCCCCTATCCCCTAGGGATGAGGCTTTCTGAAACCTAAACTTCACTGATTTTTATTTCTCTTCTGGATCTAGCCACCCAGCAAAGCTACTAGGCTCTAGGCTGGTACTGAGGAGTGTCTGCCAAGAGTCCTGTGGTATAATTCATCTTCATATCTTTCAGCCATGGATACCAGCACCTGCTCCAGTGGAGGTACCAGGGGAGGGAATTGGACTCTGTGAGAGTTCTTGGATGTAATTTAGTTGTGTGTTGGTTGGCCTCCAGCCAAAAGGTGACACTTTCTGGAGCATATTAGTTGTGGTTATATAGGGAAGATACAAGCTTGCCCTAGGTTCAGGCAGTGGGAGGGGCCATAGAGCTCCCAAGGGATTATGTCCTTTGGCTTTAGCTAACAAAGTGGGTAGAAAAAGATTATTAGGTGAGTACAGGGTTAGGCATGTCTGAGCTTAGACTCTCCTTGGGCAGGGCTTGCTGAAGCTGCTATGGGGAATGGAGGTGTGGTTTTCAGACCCATGGAGATATGATTCCAGGGAAATTATTGCTACCTCTGCTGCATCACTCGGGTCACTAGTGAAATGGGGGAAAGCCAGCAGCCACAGGCCTCATCTAGCTCCCATGGAGCCTGCAGCCAGAAAGACCAGTCTCACTTATACTATTCCCACCAACAACAACATTGAGCTTATTTACATGTAGCTAGTGAGCAGGGCTGAGAACTTGCTTCAGGCTAGTTCCAACTGAGAAAGCAAGCAGTCTCACAGTTCCTTGGCTATCCCATGAAGCCTGCAGTGACAAACCACCTCCTCCAAAGAGTCCGTTTATTTTCTCAGCTTTCTTGGTAAGTTCCTGTGGTAGATTTTGGAGCAAAATTTTATTATGTGAGTTTTCAAGGCTGCTCTGTCTATCTGAGTGGGAGCTGCAAGTTAGTCCTGCCTCCTATCTGCCATTTTCTACAATAGTCAAGATTTCATTGACACTTCCTGAGATTCCAATATTGCTTTTATTTTGAGAAACTCAAAATGTTTGATATTCTCAGATTTCTCAAAATTGTTTAAGATTTTTAAATACTAGAGAGTTAAAGAAGTTTAAATTGAGATAAGTTGAGTCCTCTATTATTAAAAACAAATTAGGTAATTAAATTATTATTTAATAATTATTTTATTATTAAATGATTATTTTAAAATCCTGTTATTAACTCAACAAAATTTTATCAAGCACCTGTTATGTGTTAGGCAATTTTCTATGTGAGAGAAAAAAAGTGGTTAAATACTTTGACACACATCTCTACCTTAAATTGATTGTAGATTCTTAATGAATAGGAAATAAAAGAAATAATTCATTTGATTTTATAATTTCTAGAGTTCCCTGTTTATTAACTTTCCTCCAAAAACTTAATTATACTTTTATTTTCAGTCTTCAAAATTATTAACCAAACATACTAAATAAATAAGTTACACAGAAAAATTAATGGTGAAAACCATAACCCATGGAATTAATAAAATTATTCACATGCAAACTTTAAATTTAATAACAGAAAATAATGTTCTTGCATTTTAGATACTTTATCTATAAGCCTTTTTCAATAAAAGATTGATTCACTCTATAAAACTATAGCAGAAAATATATGCTTCTTAATTAATTTAATAATATTTTTGTTTCACCTATAACATTTTATGTCTTGATTCCCTTTATATCCTAGACTCCATATTTTAATTACTGAGTTCAAAATAAATATTTTTCATTCTCATGAAGGGGGAGTAATCTATAAGATTGAAATTATGTTTAAACTGGACAAACAATATGGCATCTGTATATTCTTTTTACACATGGCTTGTAGAATCTTCTATGATTATTCAAATAAGAATTCTTCCAATTTGATTTTGTATAGTGGAAATTAAACTGAAATTTAGAAGACCCAAGATAAAACATGAAACTTGAACTCATATTATACAGGCGTTGGCTTTTGTTCTGTTACATAAAATCATTAGTGTAGACAATATGTAAAATCCTTTTGAGATTCAAATCCCTCAAGCTATTCTGGTGAAGTCACTAAAAATCTAGACATTCTGTATGGGAATACCATGACGGCATAATCTTGAAATCCACAAAATAAATGCTAAATTTAAAAGCAGCTTCTTTAAGGAATGTACAGAAGCAGAAATCAAGGTGCTTGGAAGGAAGACTTGCTTGGGTTTAGTGATAAAAAAAGAATCCAGAGAGCAGAAAACTGAAATATTATTGAGTTAATCCACAACTTTGGACTTATTGAATGCCATCTAAGGTTCTGAAATCTCATTGAAAGTCTAGTGTATCTTTCTGCAAAGGTTTATTAATCAAAGTTTTATCTTGATTCTGAGTCAAAGCTATGATATGTTCTGGTTCTTACTGCTTTCCAAAATCCAATTTTTCACACTCTCATTGGACATCAAGCCTGGTTACGGCTGCAGTATTTTCAAATGAGATATATTCAAGAGAAAATTGTTTTTGCTTACAAATTTACATATCTACTATAAAGTTGTCTTTATGATGGTTTTATTTGTCAACAGGATCTGATAGTTCAAAATAAACTGAAAAATATCAAAATACAATGACAAGGAGATCCAAATCCAGATTATATGTACTCCATAAACATGTACAACAATTAAGTACACATAATAATCATTTTTAAAAAAGAAAAAATACATATTTAGAGAAAAAAGATGCTGTTTAGTGAAAAATAATTCTATAAAATTATGGGCTTTGGTAATGAAATAAAATTTTTTGTTTACTGTCAGAAAAAAATTGACAGATTTTGGAATAATTTAAAAAAGTATTTGGTGCATTTTATTTGAAAACTAGGTGCTTTCAAGGGAACCTAGAAAGAGTCTGGTTATGTTCACCCTTCATTGTCTTTGATTTAATTCACAACTCTGTGACTTGAGTAAAAAATGAAAATAATGTTATGTCTACAGAAAAGCTATTTAGATGTGTCCAGTCTAGTATTTTGCTTGTACCTATGTACATGTTCTTGTGAATATTTTTTTTACTGCCAACATATATGTGATATTTTCATTTTCCTTTGGCCAGTAGTAATATGTAATCTCATATGGATTCCCTCTTTAATGAGTTAACTCATTAAAGTGTTTATTGTACCCTGTTATGACTCATTGTTTTAGCATTTTACCATTTTTATCTTTAACAGTATTCAAGCATCTGTGTTTACAAAAATCATATCAGTTACTGTAATAAATATTTGCATTCTCCTTTATTTTAAAAAAATTTGAAGGTTCAGAAAACTACTAATCACTTGACAACATGTTACATATATGTTGATTTGCTTTGTGAAAATACATCGTTTACTCACATACACTTTTACCTCATATTTCAGTTATAACTTATATGACATATACATTTTATAAAATATGTTAATAGCAAACATGTTTGATGGCCTTCAGGCAAGATACATTTATAATTGTATACTTACTTTATCTAAAAAGTCTAAAAAATAAAATTTAAAAATATTTTAGATAGTTTTTCTTATAACATTAATAATTAAAAAATGGAGAACATATTTCAAGAAATAAATATGGTTCTCTTTATATTTTGGGTGGGAATACAGTCTTCAATTATTTATAATCATCCTATTGCTGTATGATTTTCAGTTATGATGTGACATGCCTGAATAAAAAATCCTTGACTTTATGCCTGAAACTAATTTACTTATATTTACTAGAAAGGCTGCTCTCAATTCCTAAAGGTGCTCTAGTTCAAAATAAATATGCAAGGCATCACGGAAAAAAAGAACTCAAATCGATTTTATTAGCTTGAGTCTATCCACAAGCATGTAAACAAGGAAAATTTTCTTTTAAATTATTGATGACCTACTTTATTCTCTACTAATTCTTTTCAATGGAGAAGTAAACATTAATGTAAAAGACTATAAAAATGGTTAATGAAGTCAGAATCACTGACCTGGTAGCTACTTTCTTTATGTAAGACTAAATTATGCATAATTTATAACTTTGAATTTATTGTATTTCCTTAATTTATAAATAGGCATTAAAATGTATTTTAACAATTTAGATATGCTAGGTATCTTCTTCATTATTTTGTTTTTGTTTTCTGCATTTTCATGTGGAAACAATGTATAATAATTTTTAATATCCATTGTAACCTCATAAAATATTTTTTATGATTGGGAGTCTTTAATTCACTAGTAGCAAATAGGCATTTTTCTATGTATAATCATAAGAAAAATGTATTTGAACAAAGTCATTTCTTACCGAGTAATAGAATTAAATATACATTTCTATTCTTTGTTCTTCACACAGAATTAGTCTGTGAACTTCAAAACTGTCACAGAAAAATAAAAAAGTTTTACTGCTTTATATTGACAGAAAACATGAAAATTACCTGTTTCTTTGCTTCTTATGGCTTAGAAAAAGTAATACATACATGTAAAAATTGTATCTATGGTTATGTTGTACTTTGAGAAGAGATACTTTAAGAAGATTTAAAGTTAATGATATAGACACGTAACAGAATATGAATGTCCTAATATGAAACAAGGATATTTCTTTCTTTGTTTGCATTGTGAAAATTGAACACAAAATTTTCTCCATACTCCTAGGAGATTTTGAAAATTAAGCCCTCCACAATCTGTAGTTTTTTAGCACTATGTAATATATTTACTTATTATTGGAACTTTGATCAGATTCTGAGGAAGCTGTTCAAGAAGTGAGGCAGCTAATGACCTAGGATTAGCCAGCTAAATGGTTTGGCCAAAAGATCACCACAAGAAAAATATAAAAACCAGAAGCTTAAAGTTTCTGAGGAAGACAGAAGAAATTATCACTGACCATGAAAAAGCTATAAAATTGTCACTAACTGCCTAGCTGCCATGAATATAAAAACTCTACACGATCTGTAATGTGAGGACTAAACAAATACAGTCACCCAATGGCATGTGAAAATGGTGTTCACCATTCATCAACTACCACCTCCAGTTTGATGGGAGGAATAACTTTTATCTATAATTGCAAACATTTTCTAGTTGGAGATTTATTTGAAGAACTACCTATATGATGACTGGGAATGTTTATAAGCCATCCTCCCCTTCTCCCCTTCTTGAGAAAAAAAGATAGTCCACAAATACCAGTTGAATAAGTAAAGAAGCCACTTAGGAAAATATCCAAATAATTTTGAGATTCCCTAAATTAAAAGACAGTTATTGGTGACACCAAGTTAAAAATAGAATACATAGAATACACATAATTTATCTGAATAGGCATAGTCTTGGTGAATTAGTATCTCTTGTTTCACAGTATCTGAAGAAACTCTATGAAAGCTAAAGATAATACACAAATAATATATATACAAACACACTGTAGTTACATTTGCTTGGTATTTGGGGGTGACCTTTAGTCCCACTCTCTGGAGGCTGTTTAGGACAGGACCTCTTTTCTTTTTACACTCCATTCACACTATAACACATAAATAAAGGGTCAGGCATGGTGGCTCATGCCTGTAATCCTAGCACTTTGGGAGTTGGATCTGAGTGATTACTGGAGGTCAGGAGTTTGAGACCAGTCTGGCCAATATGGTGAAATGCTGTCTGTACTAAAAATACAAAAGTTAGGTGGGCGTGGTGGTGGGTACCTATAATCCCACTTAGGAGGCTGAGGCTGAGGCAGGAGAATTGTTTGAACCCAGGAGATGGAGGTTGCAGTGGGCCAAGATCATGCCATTTCAGTAGCCTAGGCAACAAGAATGAAACTCCGTCTCCCCAAAACAAACAAACCAACAAACAAACAAAAAGGAAGCTCATCCAATAATCCTTTTCAGTAAGGAATTTCAGCCATTCATTTTCTTCTTATTTATTTCTTTTCAAGAGAACAGTAATGAGGAAAGACATTACATTAATTCAGCTACATTATTGGGTACTATGTCTCTAACCTAGAAACATTTCTACATGTATTTTTTAACAGCTCTCTTTGGATACTAAGAACTTCACATTTTTAATGTGTATAATTTGATGTTTGGACATATGCAAATACCTATGATACCATCACTACAATCAAACATGTAGTACATCTAACACCTCCAAAATTTTCTTGTCTTCTTCTGTTTTTTTTAATCTGTTTGTTTTGGTTTTGAGAACTATTAACACAAAACCTATGTTCTTAACAAATTCTAAAGTGCACGATATTGTATTATTAATATAGGTACTATGTCTGGAACCTATTCATTATGAATTACTGAAGATTTATACCCATTAAACAGCAAACCCCCCAATTCCTCCACTCTTCCATCTCAGGCAACCACTACTATCTGGTTCTATGAGTCAGAAAATTATTCATACTTCATATGCTTGGAATAATATAATATTTGTTCTTCTATAACAAGTTAATTTCACTTAGCAGATATTTCTCCAAACAAGACATACAAGTGACCCAGATGTATATGAAAACATGCTTGACATCATTAATAATAGGAAAATACAGATCAAAAATAAAATGAAATATAATCTCAAGCCTATTCAGAGAGCTATTATCAATTTTAAAATAGATAAGTGTTGGCATGGATGTGTCCAAACTGAAACTGTTATATACTGTTGATGAGGATAGAAAAAGGTGCAGTTCTTATGGAAAACAGTATAAAAATTTCTTGAAAATTAAAAATAGAAAAACCATGTGATTTGGTAGTCTCATTTCTTATTATGTTTAAAAGGATGGAAGTCAAAATTCCATGTTTATATTAGCATTGTTCACAACAGCCAAGAAAAGAAAACATCTCAAGTGCCCATTGATGGAAAATGGATAAATGAAAATTGATATATATGTACAAGTAAACATTATTCAGCCTTAAATACACACACACACACACACACACACACAGAGTAAATCTCACTGCTTGTGACAACATGGGTGAATCTGGATGATGTTATTTTAAGTAAAATTAGCCAATATATGTTTCATGTTATTTTATTTATCATTTGTTTAATAATTGTATACTCTTCTCTTCTTCCTGCCACAATATATTAAGTACTCATTTATTTTAATTAAATTAAGATATATAATGACATACATTTAAAACTACAATGTGATGTTTTATATATGTATGTATTATGGAAATGTATACCACAATTTAGCTGATTAACATACCTGTCACATAGTTATCTTTCTTGGGGAGGAATGGAACGGGTGAAAATACTTAATATCTATAGTGTTAGCAAGTTTAAATTGTATAATACATTATTGTTAACTAAAGTCACCAAGCTGAACATTAAGTCTTCAGAATGTATTCATCTTATAAATGCAAATCTGTACTCTTTGACTAACTTCTCTTCCATTTTTTATTTTTTTGACTCCTTGTCCCATGGGAACCAACCTCTACTCTCTATTTCTATGATTTTTACTTTTTTTTAACAAGAAAAATCAACTTTATTAACATATAATTTATAAACAGTAAAAAAAATCCATTTTAAGTATAGGTTGATGAGTTTTGACAATTGTATAAACCAGAACACCCCAATCAAGATATAATACATTTCTACCTTTTTTTCTTTTTCTTTCTCTTTTTTTTTTTTTTTTTTTTGAGACGGAGTTTCGCTCTTGTTACCCAGGCTGGAGTGCAATGGCGCAATCTCGGCTCACCGCAACCTCCGCCCCCTGGGTTTAGGCAATTCTCCTGCCTCAGCCTCCTGAGTAGCTGGGATTACAGGCACGCACCACCGTGCCCAGCTAATTTTTTGTAATTTTTAGTAGAGACGGGGTTTCACCATGTTGACCGGGATGGTCTCGATCTGTTGACCTTGTGATCCACCCGCCTCGGCCTCCCAAAGTGCTGGGATTACAGGCTTGAGCCACCGTGCCCGGACCTTTTTTTCTTTTTCTTTTGTTTTGTTTTGTTTTGTTTTGTTTTGTTTTGTTTTGAGAGGGAGTCTTGCTTTGTTGCCCTGGCTAGAGTGCAGTGGTGTGATCTCAGCTCACTGCAACCCCTGACTCCCAGGTTCAAGCTATTCTCTTGCCTCAGCCTTCTGAGTAGCTGGGATTATAGGTGCATGCCACCACACCTGTCTAATTTTTGCATTTTTAGTAGAGATAGGGTTTCACCGTGTTGGTCAGGCTGATCTGAAATATTTCATATATAATTAATATCATGTAGTATTTGTTTTGCAATACTTGGTTTATTTAAATTAGTATAATGTTCTTCAGGTTCATCCATGTGGTCACAGATGTCAGAATTTCTTCCTTAGTGAGGCTGAGTAGTTTTCCATTTTGAATACCACATTTTCTTTATTCATCTATCAATGGACACTTGGGGTATTTCCATATCTTGACTAATGTGAAAAATGCTACAATAAACAAGTAAGTGCAAGTATTTTTTTAAGATACTGATTGTACTTCCTTTGGATATATATCAATAAATACGATGGATCTATTTCCTTTGGACACACACACCCTCCCAAGATTGAACCAAGAAGAAATTGATTTTCTCAACAGACCAATTATGATTTTCAAACCTAATTCAGTAATAAGTAGCTTATCAACCAAAAAGAGCCCAGAACCAGAGAGATTCACAGCTTAATTCTATCAGATGCACAAAGAAGAGCTGGTGCTATTTCTACTGAAATTATTCCAAAAATTAAGGAGAGGGACTTCTCCCCAGTTCACTCTATGAGGCCAGCCTCATCCTGATACTAAAACCTGGCAGTGTCAGTAAAAAAGGAAACTGCATGCCAATATCCTTGAGGAATATTGATGCAAAAATCATCAACAAAATATTTTGAAACTGAATCCAGCAACAAAAAATAAAAAATAAAAAAAGGAAAAGAAAAGATAAAGAAAAGCTAATCCACCAAGATCCAGTAGGCTTCATCCCCAGGTTGCAAGGTTAGTGCAACTTAAGCAAATCAATAAATGTGATTCATCAAGTAAACAGAAATAAAGACAAAAACCACATGATCATTTTAATAGATGTATAAAAAGTTTTTGTTAAAATTCCACATTCCTTTATGTTAAAACCTCTCAGTAAGCTAAGCACTGAAGAAACATACCTCAAAATAATAAAAGCCACCTATGACAAACCAACAACCAACATCATGCTGAATGGGTAAAAGCTGGAGGCATTTCCTATAAAAACCGGTACAAGACAGGGATGCCTTCTTCTGCCACACCTCTTCAACATAGTATTGATAGCCCTGGCAAGCAGACAATATAAAGAAATAAAGGTAAAGGACATCCTCATACAAAGAGAGGAAGTCAAACTATCCCTTTTTGCAGATAACATGATCCTACATCTGAAAAACCCCATGGTCTCAGCCCAAAAGCTCTATATGATGATAAAGAACTTTATTAAAGTTTCAGATTCAAAATTAACATACAGAATACACTAGCATTTCTATACACCATGATGATTTGGCTGTGTTCCCACCCAAAATTTATCTTGAATTGTAATTCCCATTATCCCCATGTGTCATGGGAAGGACCCAGTGGGAAGTAATTGAAATAAGGGGTTCAGTTACCTCCATGATTTTCTCATGATATTGAGTGAGTTCTCATAAGATATGATGGTTTTATAAGGGGTTTTCCTCATTTTGCTCAGCATTTCCTCATTTTGCTCAGAAATAATGTGAAGAAGGACATGTTTGCTTCCCCTTCCACCATGACTCTAAGTTTCCTAAGACCTCCCCAGCACCATAGAACTGTGAGTTAATTAATCTTCTTTTCTTTATAAATTACCCAGTCTTGGGTATGTCTTCATAGCAGCATGAAAACAGACTAATACATACCACCAACAGCAAAGGAAGAGCTAAATCAGGAACACAATTCCATGCAAAATTGCCACAAAAAAGAAAACACTTAGGAACACAGCTAACCAGGGAGATGAAATATCTCTACAATGGGAATTACAAAACACTGCTCAAAAAAATTACAGGTGACAGAAAGAAATGGACAAACATCACATGCTCATGGATAGGAAGAATCAATATTGTCAAAATGGCCTTATTGCCCAAAGCAATTTATAAATTCAGGGCTATTCCTATCCAACTATCTAAAGCATTTTTTTAAAAAAGTTAGAAAAAGCTATTTTAAAATTATATGGAACTGAAAAACCATCCCAAACACCCAAGGCAATCCTAAGCAAAACAAACAAATAAACACACAGCTGGAGGCATCATGTTATCTCATTTCAAACTAGACTACAGGGCTATGGTAACCAAAACATCGTAGTACTGCAACAAATACAGACGCATAGATCATTGGAACAGGATAGAGAGCCCAGAAATAATGCCGCACACCTACAAGCATCTGATCTTTGACAAAGCTGACAAAATCAAGCAAAATGAAGAGGACTAATGTTTTAGTCCATTTTTGCAAAGCTATAAAGACATACCAGAGATTGGGTAACTTATAAAGAAAAGGAGTTTAATTGACACACAGTTCTTCAGGGCTGTAGAGGCCTCAGGAAACTTACAATTATGGTGGAAAGGAAAGAGGCATGTCTTACATGGAGGCAGGTGAGAGACAGTGGTGATGGAAGTGGGAAGTGCCCCTTATAAAACCATCAGATCTCATGAGAACTCACTGACTATGCTGAGAATACCTTGGGGAAAACTGCTGCCATGATCCAATCACCTATCACCAGGTGTCCTCTTTGACACTTGGGGATTACAATTCCAGATACAATTTGGGTGGGGACACAAGCACAAACCATAGCAACTCCTTATTCAATAAGTAGTGCTGGGATAACTAGCTAGCCTGTGCAGAAGATTGAAACTGAACCCCTTCTTTAGACCATATACAAAAATCAACTCAAAATAAATTACAGACGAACTTAAATGTAAAACCTAAAACTATAAAAACTCTGGAAGACAACCAAGGCAATACCATTCTGGATGTAGAAACAGGCATAGATTTTGTGATGAAAATGACAAAAGCAATCGCAACAAAAGCAAAAATTGGCAATGGAAACTAATTAAACTTAAGAGCTTCTGCACAGCAAAAGAAACTGTCAACAGAGTAAACAGACAACCTAAAGATTGGGAGAAAATATTTGCAAACCATGCATCTGACCAAGGTCTCATATTCATCCTCTATAAAGAACTTAAACAAATTTACAAGAGAAAAACAACCCTATTAAAAAGTGGGGAAATGATGAATAGGTAATTTTTGGAAGAATACATAGATGTGGCCAACAAGCAGATAAAAGAAATCTTAATATCACTGATTATTTGGACAATACAAATTAAGCTCTCAATGAGATACCATCTCACACCATTAATGGCTATAATCAATGAGTCAAAATATAACAGATGCTAGCAAGGTTGTGGGGTAAAAGGAATACTTATGCACTATTGGTGGTAGTATAAACTAGTTAAACCATTGTGGAAAGCGTATGTTGGCTCCTCACAGAGCTAAAAACTGAACTACCATTTTGACCCCAGCAATCCCATTATAGGCTATATACTCAGAAGAATATAAATCATTCTACCCTAAAGATGTAGGCACAAAATGTTCATTGTTGCACTATTCACAGTAGCAATGGCATGGAATCAACCTAAGTGTTCATTAAATAAATAAATTGTGGAACATATATATCATGGAAGATTAAATAAAGAAATTGTGGTACTTATGTATCATAGAATACTACACAGCCATAAAAAAGAACAATATTATATGTTTTGCAAAAACTTGGATGAAGCTAGAGGACATTATACTTAGTAAAATAACACAAGAACAGAAAAATAAATACTGTATTTTTTACTTATAAGTGGGAGCTAAATGATGAGAACTCATGGTCACAAAGAGGGCAACAAGAGATACTGGAGCCTGCTTGAGGGTGGAAAGTGGAAGGAGGAAGAAAATCAGAAAAAAAATTATTGGGTACTAGACTTACTACATAGGTGATGAAAAAATCTACAATAAACCCCTGTGACATGAGTTTACCTAGATAGCAAAACTGTATATGTAACCCTGAACCTAACATGAAGGTTTTTAAATAATGGACAAAAGATTTGATTGGACATTTTTCAAAAGAATACATACAAATAGCAAAAAGTTATATAAAAAGACATTGAACCTTATTGATTAACAGTAAAATGCAAATCAAAACTACAATGAGATATCAACTTACTACAGTTAATACAGTTTATATCCAAAAGACAGGCAATAACAAATGCTAGCAATGATGTGGAGAAAAGAAAACCCTCATACAGGTGGGAATGTAAATTAGTACAATCACTATGGAGAAAAGTTTGGTGGTTCCTGAAAAATTAAAGTTAGAGCTACAATATGATCTAGCAATCCTATTCCTGGATATGTATCCAAAATAAAGGAGCTACCATATTATCCATCAATCTTATTGCTGGGTATATACGCAAATCAAAGGAAATCAGTCTATCAAAGAGATACCTGCATTCCTATGTTTGTTGCAGCTCTACTGTTCACAATAGCTAAGATTTGAAAAAGCAGGCTAAGTCTTTATCAACAAATGAATTAATAAAGAAAATGTGGTACAGATACACAGTGAAGCACTATTCAGCCATAAAAAAGAATGAGATCCTGTCATTTGCAACACAAGGATAAAACTGGAGATTATTATGTTAAGTGAAATAAGCCTGGCACAGAAAGACAAACATCACATGTTCTCACTTATTTCTGAGATCTAAAAATCAAACAATTGAACTCATTGACAGTGTAGAAGGATGCTTACTAGAACTTAGTGAGGGCTGCAAGGATGTGGGTGTGGTAAATGGGTACAAAAAATTAGTTAGAGATAATGAACAAGACCTATTAGTTAATAGCACACAGGGTGACTATAATTAATAATAGCTTAATTCCACATTTTAAATTAAGTAAAGGGTATAGTTGGATTGTTTGTAACACAAAGGATACACGTTTGACAGAATGAATACGCTGTTCTCCCTATGATATTTCTACACTGAATGATTGTATCAAAGCATTTTGTGTACCTGGAAAATACATACACTTACTATGTACTCACAAAAATAAAAAAAAAATTCTGAAGTGTTTATTCAAGGATGAACAGGAGATGAAACATGACTTAACCACTACAATCCCAAAGAAAAAACAATTGAAGTAATGGCTAGCCAGACATAGAGGGGATCCAATTAAATAAAAGCAAACAGGTCATGAGCAAAGGTCAAGGCAAAGGTTTTGCTGGTTAGTCAAGGCATTTTGCTTGTTGGATTGCTGGGGGTTCAAATGCAATAACATGTGCCTATTTTGAAAGTGTTTTTGAGAAAATTAGCCAAAGCTTTAACAGAAAAGTACTGAGGAACCATTTACAAGAGAGTCCTTCTTCAGGACAGCAATGCTCCTGCTCAATCCTGTCATCAAACAATGGCAATTTTGCCAGAGTTTTGATGGGAAATCATTGTATATTCACATTGTAATCCTGATTTAACTTCCTGTGGCTTTTCTTTTCTCTTCTGGGAAAAAAAGCAATTTTTCTTCATTTACTAATGTAAGAAGAGTACATTGACATGGTTAAATTTCCAGGATCCTCGGTTATTTAAAGTTGGCGTAAATGTCTGCTATCATTGCCTATAAAAATGTCTTCAATTCAGTGGAACTCATGCTGATAGTTTGTACTTTAATTTTACCTTTTAATTCCATTTTTTTCACAAACTTTATCCAAGCTTTCTTGTAAAAACAGAAAATCTGTCATTATCTCTGCTATCTCTGAAAGGTCCTGTTTACAAAAAAAAATCCCATTTATCTGTCACTCCTGGGGATCTAGGAGTGGAGACCAATGATGCCATTCTACTCTTGCTACTTTTGCTGTTTATCTGAATTTACCAGAAAAAGAAATAAGGTGACTCATGTTTCTGTAGTATCATATATATAAGGTATGTAACTGCAAGTCAGGTGACATCATAGATTCTTCCCAGTTCTTGACAAAATACTTCTATACTTCTTTTTTTTTAATTGTACTTTAGGTTGAGGGGTACATGTGCAGATCATGCAGGATTGTTGAATAGGTACAAACATGACAATGTGGTTTGCTGCCTCCATCCCTCCGTCACCTATTTGTGTCATTTCTCCCATGTTATTCCTCCCCAACCGCCCCACCGTGGTTGTCCCTCCACTAGCCTCCCCCAACAGACCCCAGTGTGTGATGCTCCCATTCCTCTGTCCATGTGTTCTCATTATTTAACAACCACCTATGAGCGAGAACATGTGCTGTTTGGTTTCTGATCTTGTGTTAGTTTGCTGAGAATTATGGTTTCCAAATTCATCCATTTCCCTACAAAGGACAGGAACTCATCATTTTTTATGGCTACACAGTATTCCCTGGTGTATATGTGCCACATTTTCCCTCTCCAGACTATCATTGATGGGCATTTGGGTTGGTTCCAGGTCTTTGCTGTTACAAACAGTGCACAATGAACATACGTGTGCATGTATCTTTGTAACAGAACAATTTATAGTCCTTTGGGTGTATACCCGGTAATGCGATTGCTGGGTCAAATGGAATTTCTATTTCTAGGTCCTTGAGGAATCGCCACACTGTCTTCCACAATGGTTGAACTAATTTACACTCCCACCAACAGTGTAAAAGTGTTCCTATTTCTCCACATCCTCTCCAGCATCTGTTGTCTCCAGATTTTTTAATGCTCACCATTCTAACTGGCATAAAATGATATCTCAATGTGGTTTTGATTTGCATTTCTCTAATGACCAGTGATGGTGAGCATTTTTTCTTGTTTGTTGGCCTCATATATATCTTCTTTTGAAAAGTGTCTGCTCATATCATTCACCCACTTTTGAATGGTTTTTTTTTTTTTTTCTTGTAAATCTGTTTTCATTCTTTGTACATTCTGGATATTAACCCTTTGTCAGATGGATATATTGTCAAAGTTTTTCCCATTCTCTTGGTTGTGGGTTCACTCTGATGATTGTTTCTTTTGCTGTACAGAAGCTCTGCAGTTTAATTAGATCCTATTTGTCAATTTTGGCTTATGTTGTAAATACTTTTGGTGTTTTATTCATGAAGTCCTTGCCTATGCCTATGTCCTGAATGGCTTTGCCTAGGTTTTCTTCCAGGTTTTTTATGGTGTTAGGTCTTATGTTTAAATCTCTAATCCATCTGGAGTTAATTTTAGTGTAAGGTGTCTGAAAGGGATTTAGTTTCTGTTTCCTGCACATTGCTAGCCAGTTTTCCCAACATCATTTATTAAACATGGAGTCCTTACCCATTGCTTTTTTTTGTCAGGTTAGCCAAAGATCAGATGGTTGTAGATGGGTGATATTGCCTCCGAGGCCTCTGTCCTGTTACATTGGTCTATATCTTGGTTTTGGTATGAGTACCATGCTGTTTTGATTACTGTAGCCTTGTAGTATAATTGGAAGTCAGGTAGTGTGAATGCCTCCAGCTTTGTTCTTTTTGCTTAGGATTGTCTTTCCTTCTGTTCTCCTTCTGTTCCATATGAAGCTTAAGGTGATTTTTTCCAGTTTTGTGAAGAGGGTCATTGGTAGCTTGATGGGGATAGCATTGAATCTATAAATTACTTTGGGCAGTATGGCCATTTTTTTGATATTGATTCTTCCTAACCATGAGCATGGAATATTTTTCCATCTGTTTGTGTCCTCTTATTTCCTTGAGCAATAGTTTGTAGTTCTCCTTGAAGAGATCCTTTACATCCTTTGTTAGTTTTATTCCTAGGTATTTTATCCTCTTTGTAGCAATTATGAATGGAAGTTCGCTGTTGATTTGGCTCTCTGTTTGTCTGTTATTGGTATATAGGAATTCTGGTGATTTCTGCACATTGATTTTATATCCTGAGACTTTGCAGAAGTTGCTTATCAGTTTAAGGAGATTTTGGGCTGAGACCATGGAGTCTTCTAACTTCTAACAAAAAGCTTTGAATCATAAAGACTTTTCTCTCTTACAACTAAATAATCTCATCCCTCTCCAAAAAGGTCAAATTGAAATATTACCACTTACCATATTCAGGTTTGAGTTCAAGAAATCTCGGTCAAATCATTGCCTCATCTGGAACTCTTACAATTACATTCGAAATTCACAGTTTATAAACTAAATGTTAAAGTTATGTGTAGTCAAGTTATCCTCTAATGGGTACAGAGAAGAATGTTTAATAAAAATGGAGAAGATACATTAATTATAAAATTATATGATTCTGACATAGCAACGAATAAAAAATGACAAGATAAATATATCGAAAGTTTCTTGTTTCTAAGACCCTTTCTAAAGCATCCATAGGTATTTGAAACTTTCTTTTTCTACTACTGTTTGAAAAATTCTCTTCAACCAATATATCAGTGACTTTGTTACTTTACATATGAAAAGAAAAAGTGAACTTTTATTTGTAAGAGATGGGTTGCTTTGTTTTTTTTCCTTACTCTATGAAATGGTAATAGTTTCCATTCACTTTGTTTATTAGCGATGGCAGTATTATCAGGCAGCAACATGGGAGATCCCGTGGTTTCCATTTCTGTAACTCCTTGCCCCACTTCATAACAACAAAATTATTTCTCTGTAGTAATCTGGAAGAAAATATCTGGCTCAGAATGTGATTTTTTTTTTGAAAAGTAGTATATTGAGCCTGTGTGTAAATTCCATTTGTGTGATGCTTGACAATTGCTTTTCGTGAGTACATGAAAACATAAAACGACACTCCAAGAGCTTAGGATAGAAACTGATAGTAACAGCAAGGGTCATATAATCCAATAAATTGTTGAAAGCCTCCTCAAAATGGAGGCACTTTTGTGTTCACTCACATGAGGCAAAATACTATCACATTCTGGACCTATTCTAAGAGGTCTAGCAATTTATCTTTTAGAAATATTTTTCATCAGTCAAATGCATTATTGACTGCAATTACCTATGTTTAACCAACAATTTAATTTCCTGGATCATAGAAGTCAAGGGGCAAGACACCTTGAATTACAGTTTCAGATTACCTTAAAAGTAATTTTTTGTTTTAGTCAAATCTCAAAATCTTTTGGATCAATGTAGTACAATACCCAATTGAGACATATGTTACCTTCAAAATTTAAGGAACCCCAACGTCTTGAAATTTTTTTAATACCATGGAGATAGATGGCATAGAAGCTTGCATTTTATAATGAAAAGTATGCATCTTCATTTCAAAATATATTAAATCTTTAGGACTTGAATGTATTGACTGGTTCCTGTATGTTTGTAAAATTACTTTTCTACTCACAGAAAGATATTTATATTCTTATGTCAGCTTGGTGTTATTGTTATTACTGTTTTTTACATGTATTTTCAGTACAATGTCCTTAAAATGGTGAGAAAATCTAAGACACTAGGAAACAAATTGTGACACAGAACAAGACAGATAATATTACCACATGTCAAAATGTTTCACATGTACTCTTTCCCTGAAAAGTCCTAACAATCTGATATCCCTTATTAATTGGAAAGGGGAGAAAGGAATAATTTTCCACATCTGTAATTGTATACCAGGTGCACTAGGCTAGCTGACTCAATACAGTCAGCTTTAGTACAAAGAATATATATGGAAAGGTAATTGCAATTGAAGTAACAAATAGAGTAAGTTTTTTATTACATAAATTTGAAGTGCACAACATGTTCAGATGTATATACACGTAGTAAAGCTATCACTGTAGTCAAGCACATTAACATATTCATCATCTCACATACTTACATTTATTTGTGTGTTTGTATGGTAAAAGTTCCAAAATCTGCCCTTTTGGAAAATTTTGGATATTTGCAATAATGGATATTCCATTATGCAATGCAATATTATTATCTAAAATCAACCTTCCATATCCGGGAATTTTGTATCCATGAGTTCTACATCCATGGATCCTTCCAATCATGGATCAACGGTATTCAAACAAAGGATAGTGCGTCTGTACTGAAAAAACACATACTTAACTTTCTTGACATTATTACCAACCAATGCAATATAACAACCATTGATGTAACACTGACATCGTATCAGGTATTGTAAGTAATCTTAGACATTACTTCAAATATATAGGAGGAGGTGTATGAAAGATATGCAAAAATGAAACCATTTTATGTAAGGGACTTGTGACCATCTGTGGAGTTTGATATCCACGAGGGGATGGGCCCTGGAACCAATGCCCCATGAATGTTAAAGAAAAAATCTATAGTCCTCATGCTGTATGTTAGATTTCTAGACATTTTCATCCTACATAACTGAAACTTTATATCCTTTGGCCTACATCTTTCTAACTCCCTGAGGCCCCACACCATTGATAACCAACAGTACACTGTTTCTATATACTTACATTTTATTAATTTTTGTTTTAAATTTCACCTATAAGTGAGATCATACAGTATTTGTCTTTTGTGCCTGGATTATTTCACTTGGTATAATGTCCTTTGGGTTCATCCATGTTGTCACACATGACATCAAGTTTATGATCACCAGTACCCTTCTGTCTTTTTCACCTTCTAGACTTGAAATTCTCCCACTGCAGTTTTGGGTCCTAGATGTAAATGGTAGTCTCTGTAATTTGTCCACGGTTTCTATTGTTTCTTATTTATTGTTTTGGCCAGAAGGCATTATAGAACCTTCTACTCGGTCATTCTTACCATGTGAATTTATGTTTCATGGGTCATGGTATCAAAGTAGGGCTCTTCACACTTGAGGATTAATGATAGATAGATAGATAGATAGATAGATAGATAGATAGATGATAGATAGACAGACAGATGATAGATAGATGATAGATAGATAGATGATAGATAGATAGATAGATAGATAGATAGATAGATAGATAGATAGATGATAGATAGATAGATGATAGATTTTTGCATTTAATATCCAGAAACTTTGTAAGTAGTTATGGAAAAACAACAGGGGTTCTGCTAAGATCATTTTGAGAGAGACTCATATTAAAATGTTATTCATCATATTAATCCATAGCACTCGCTATAATTGTCTGTTTTCCAGGGATTATTATTAGCTTATATCCAATATCCCACAACATCTGGGAAGAGCTTAATTTCCTTTCTCAAATGCAATCGTCCTTCATAGACTTCCATTTGGAACTACTGAAAAACAGATTCACATTACAAATGGATATCACCTTGGGGTTCTATCTAAAAAATACATGGGCTTCACTATAGTAAAAGTGTAAGAGACAAATAAATGCGTGGTGCATTTTTGTACCCATCATCCCATCATAAAGGTCTTGGCTGACACTTCTGTAACAAAAAATCAGATTAACAATAAAAAAGCATAACAAATATATTTAATCAAAGTTTTATGTGACATAGGAGCCTTCAGAAATTCAAACCCTATAAGACCCAGGGAAAACTGTCTACTTTTATGCTTAGGTTTGATGAAGAATAGACAGCCATGTAGAAATGTGATTGGACAGAGGGCATGATGTAATGGCACTAGACTGAGAGGGAAAACTCAGAGATACTTCTCTTTTAAGATTCTTTGCTTTGCTGTATAGCATTCCTTCCTTTTGGGTATGGAACAGGAACACTGTAAAATCAGAGTCTACAGGGAAAAAGGCAGAAGAAAGAGAAAGACTTTTCTAGGTTATGTGGCTTGCTTTGGGGGAAAGAAGTTCTAGTTTCCATGACCTGTTTAAGAAAAATTATAGTTTCTATGATTCACTTTGTGGGAAGAATAGAAGAAAGAGACAAGAAGATAGGAGAAAGTCAGATATCTTTTTGCTTTTGAGGCCTTTCATTCTCCCTTAGTTCAAAGTACACAACATGCCAAGTACCATCCTTGGGAGTAGTGTTTTCTTAGTCCCAGCTAAAGGAAATCAGGTCTTCAAAATGACATATTGGGAAACTGAGTGAGATGCTATTATTTTGTATTGCAGTTGCTCAGGTCAGGTCAATGTGTCTTACTTAAATTTTACTTTTTCCAATGCAAAACTTAGTAGTAACTTTGCTGCCTAATTGTATCCGTTCTAAGACCACAGAATTAAAATTTTCTTTTGGTGAGATCATTTTGATTAACAAAAAATATAACTTCTTATTATGAAATGAAAACTATCCCTACTTTTCATCCAGCAGTGAAATGCCATATGTCTATGACAGCATATTCAAAGAAATCAGATTAAATATTTAAAGCATTTTTTACCAGCATTTCAGACTTATCAATATGAAATATCAGCCATTGCTTTTCAAAGATGTAGCTTCTCCCTTCACCAGTGTGTTTCTCACTGTCCTGTTGGAAGATAGGACTTATAGATCCTCTCGCAATATGGTTTGAAAGAGTTTCACAGGTTGTACTTGACAATTGCACTAAAACATTCTTTTTTTTTTTTTTTCAAAATTAGGATTATTTTTATTTTTATTTTTTTAAATTGCATTTTAGGTTTTGGGATACATGTGCAGATCATGCAAGATAGTTGCATAGATACACACATGGCAGTGTGTTTTGCTGCCATCTTCCCCTACACCCACATTTGGCATTTCTCCCCAGGCTATCCCTCCCCTCCTCCCCCCCTGCTGTCCCTCCCTTATTCCCTCCAGTAGACCCCAGTGTGTAGTACTCTCTTCCCTGTGTCCATGTGTTCTCTTTTTTCATCACCCATGAGCGAGAACATGCAGTATTTCATTTTCTGTTCTTGTGTCAGTTTGCTGAGAATGATGTTCTCCAAATTCATCCATTTCCCTACAAAGGACACAAACTCATCCTTTTTGATTGTGGCATAATATTCCATGGTGTATATGTGCCACATTTTCCCAATCCAGTCTATCGTGGATGGGCATTTGGGTTGGTTCCAGGTCTTTGCTATTGTAAACAGTGCTGCAATGAACATTCGTGTGCATGTGTCCTTATAGTACACATGATTTATAGTTTTTTGGCTATATACCCAGTAATGGGATTGCAGGGTCAAATGGAATTTCTATTTCTAAGGCCTTGAGGAATCGCCACACTGTCTTCCACAATGGCTGAATTAATTCACACTCCCCCCAACAGTGTAAAAGTGTTCCTATTCCTCCACATCCTCTCCAGCATCTGTTGTCTCCAGATTTTTTAATGATCGCCATTCTAACTGGCGTGAGATGGTATCTCAATGTGGTTTTGATTTGCATCTCTCTAATGACCAGTGATGATGAGCATTTTTCATATGTTTGTTGGCCTCATGTATGTCTTCTTTTGAAAAGTATCTGTTCATATCCTTTGCCCATTTTTGAATGGGCTTGTTTGTTTTTTTCCTGCAAATTTGTTTGAGTTCTTTGTAAATTCTGGATATCAGCCCTTTGTCAGATGGGTACACTGCAAAAATTTTTTCCCATTCTGTTGGTTGCCGATTCACTCTAGTGACTGTTTCTATTGCCGTGCAGAAGCTTTGGAGTTTGATTAGGTCCCATTTGTCTATTTTGGCTTTTGTTGCCAATGCTTTTGGTGTTTTGGTCATGAAGCCCTTGCCTACTCCTATGTCCTGGATGGTTTTGCCTAGATTTGCCTCTAGGGTTTTTATGGTGCCAAGTCTTATATTTAAGTCTTTAATTCATCTGGAGTTAATTTTAGTGTAAGGTGTCAGGAAGGGGTCCAGTTTCTGCTTTATGCATATGGTTAGCCAGTTTTCCCAACACCATTTATTAAACAGGGAGTCCTTTCCCCATTGCTTGTTTTTGTCAAGTTTATCAAAGACTGTATGGTTGTAGATATGCTGTGTTGCCTCCGATGCCTCTGTTTTGTTCCATTGGTCTATATCTCTGTTTTGGTACCAGTACCATGCTGTTTTGATTACTGTAGCCTTGTAGTATAGTTTGATGTCCAGTAGTGTGATGCCTCTTGCTATGTTCTTTTTTCTTAGAATTGACTTGGCTATGCGGGCTCTCTTTTGGTTCCATATGAAGTTCAAGGTGTTTTTTTTCAGTTCTGTGAAGAAAGTCAATGGTAGCTTCATGGGGATAGCATTGAATCTGTAAATTACTTTGGGTAGTATAGCCATTTTCACGATATTGATTCTTCCTAACCATGAACATGGAATGTTTCTCCATCTGTTTGTATCCTCTCTTATTTCATTGAGCAGTGCTTTGTAGTTTTCCTTGAAGAGATCTCTTACATTCCTTGTGAGTTGTATTCCAAGGTATTTTATTATTTTTGTAGCAATTGTGAATGGCAGTTCGTTCTTGATTTGGCTCTCTTTCAGTCTGTTATTGGTGTATAGGAATGCTTGTGATTTTTGCACATTGATTTTTGTATCCTGAGACTTTGCTGAAGTTGCTTATCAGTTTCAGGAGTTTTTTGGCTGAGGCTATGGGGTCTTCTAGGTATACTATTATGTCGTCTACAAATAGTGACAATTTGGCTTCCACCTCTCCTACTTGAATATCCTTTATTTCTTTTTCTTGCCTGATTACTCTGGCTAGAACTTCCAGTACTATGTTGAATAGGAGTGGTGAAAGAGGGCATTCTTGTCTAATGCCAGATTTCAAAGGGAATGCTTCCAGTTTTTGCCCATTCAGTATGATATTGGCTGTTGGTTTGTCATAAATAGCTTTTATTACTTTGAGATATGTTCCATCAATACCGAGTTTATTGAGGGTTTTTAGCATAAAGGGCTGTTGAATTTTGTCAAAGGCCTTCTCTGCGTCAATTGAAATAATCACGTGGTTTTTGTTTTTGGTTCTGTTTATGTGGTGAATTACATTTATAGATTTCCGTAGGTTGAACCAGCCTTGCATCCCTGGGATGAATCCTACTTGATCATGGTGGATAAGCTTTTTGATGTGCTGTTGCAATCGGCTTGCCAGTATTTTATTGAAGATTTTTGCATCTATGTTCATCATGGATATTGGCCTGAAGTTTTCTTTTCTTGTTGAGTCTCTGCTGGCTTTTGGTATCAGGATGATGTTGGTCTCATAAAATGATTTAGGAAGGATTCCCTCTTTTTGGATTATTTGGAATAGTTTCAGAAGGAATGGTACCAGCTCCTCTTTGTGTGTCTGTTAGAATTCGGCTGTGAACCCATCTGGACCTGGGCTTTTTTTGTGTGGTAGGCTCTTAATTGCTGCCTCGACTTCAGACCTTGTTATTGGTCTATTCATAGTTTCATCTTCCTCCTGGTTTAGGTTTGGGAGGTAAAACATTCTTATATAAGTTTTAAAATTCCATGCTGTACATTTCCCAAATAATTTCTGGCTGCTTGATTTAATTATGTTTATGTAACATAATCTAGGTTTATATAAATCAACCAAGTGGAGCAAGTCTATGTGCTCCCTGCTTCTTCTGCTATCAAAGCAAGTCCAGTGTATCTGACAAAAATCACATGCTGACAAATTCAGTTTTTCTCTGTAATTGTACATTTCCATATTTGGTTGATATAAATTGCCTCATGCTTTCACATGATATGAATTTGTATATACTTTATAAAAATTTATTTTGTCTTTTGAAGTGTACACTGTTTTACTCAGGTCTTACCATTGTAACTATCCCTCCATCTTCTCCTGGCTACAACAAGTATAATTTTAGTTTAGTTAAAAGGAGATTATAAAGTATATTGGATTTTGTTATGAAAAAAAAATTGACTGCTTTCCAAATGTTAGCCTGGAAAGAAAAAATTTTATCAAATAAGGAAATAAGGGTTGTTTCAGATGCCAAGTAAGAATTGGTAAAGTTTGAATGTTCAGGATTTAAGTTATCAAAATATTCCCATTCTATTTCTTGTGGCCTTATTTTCTTTTGCCAAAAAATGTGAAACTTTCAAATTGGTGACCTGCAGCTGAATTTAAATGTCTCTGAAATATAGCAGTATACAAGATAAAAATCTGGGCTTGATTTTAGGCTGTCTAAAAAAATTGTGGTTTCAGGGGGGAAAAGTATAGCACAATAATATAAAGTTTGATTATCAATGTATGACTTTAGCCAAGACTGGAAATTCGAGCTTGTAGTTTTATTTGTTTAGGCTCTCCACAGTTGATAGGAGGAGAGGACAAAGGCTTCTAGTAGTCATCCTTTTTAATGGATAAATAACCTACATGTTCACACTATCAGCACAGTTATTAGTTGCTAACTACCATTGCTGCCTCTAGAAAAAAGACCTAATAGACAATGAAATAAATAATTTGGTACCATATGTTTACTTTGGCAAAATCAGATTAATTTAAATTCTGAAGTGCTATATGTGATTAGGAAACCTGGGTCATGTGTTCAAGTTACAATCAGAGAAGAAAATTAATCATCTGGAATTTAACTTTTATAGGTGAATGACACTCTTCTATTTTTTTTAATTTGTAAGTCTTTTCTTTCTTTTTTTTTTTTGTACTTTAGGTTCTGAGGCATGTGTGCAGATCATGCAGGATTGTTGCATAGGTACACACATGACAATGTGGTTTGCTGCCTCCATCTTCCCGTCACATACATCTGTCATTTCTCCCCATGTTATTCCTCCCTATCCTCCCCACCCCACTGCTGTCCCTGCCTTGCCCTCCCCAACAGACCCCACTGTGTGATACTCCCTTCACTGTGTCCATGTGTTCTCATTGTTTAACCCCTGCCTATGAGTGAGATAATGAGGTGTTTGATTTTCTGTTCTTGTGTCAGTTTGCTGAGAATTATGGTTTCCAGGTTCAGCCATGTCCCTAAAAAGGACACAGACTCATCATTTTTTATGGCTGCATAGTATTTCATGGTGTATATATGCTACATTTTCCTTGCCCAACCTATCATTGATGGGCATTTTGGTTGGTTCCAGGTCTTTGCTGTTGCAAACAGTGCCACTATGAGCATACACATGCATGTGTCTTTATAATAGAATAATTTATAATCCTTTGGGTATATACCCAGAAGTGAGATTGCTAGGTCAAATGGAAATTCTATTTCTAAGTCCTTGAGGAATCGCCACACTGTCTTCCACAATGGTTGAACTAGTTTACCCTCCACCAATAGTGTAAAAGTGTTCCTTTTTCTCCACATCCTCTCCAGCATCTGTTGTCTCCAGATTTTTTAATGATTGACATTCTAACTGGTGTGAGGTGGTATCTCAATGTGGTTTTGATTTGCATTTCTGTAATAATCAGTGATGATGAGCATTTATTCATATGTTTGTTGGCCTCATATATATCTTCTTTTGAAAAGAGTCTGTTCATATCCTTTGCCCACTTTTGAATGTGTTTGTTCTTTCTTGTAAATCTGTTTTAGTTCTTTGTAGATTCTGCATATCAGCCCTTTGTCAGATGAGCAGATGGCAAAAAAATTTTCCCATTCTGTTGGTTGCCAGTTCACTCTAATGATTATTCCTTTTGCTGTACAGAAGCTCTGGAGTTTAATTAGATCCCATTTGTCTATTTTGGCTTTTTTAGACAATGCTTTTGGTGTTTTAGTCATGAAGTCTTTGCTTATGCCTAAGTCCTGAATGGTTTTTATGGTGTTATGTCTTACGTTTTAGTCTTTAATCCATTCGGAGTTAATTTTAGTGTAATGTGTCAGAAAGGGGTCTAATTTCTGCTTTCTGCACACTGCTAGACAGATTTCTCAACACCATTTATTAAACAGGGAATCCTTTCCCCATTGCTTGTTTTTGTCAGGTTTGTCAAAGATCAGGTGGTTGTAGATGTGCAGCATTGCTTCCAGCACCTCTGTTCTGTTTCATTGGTCTATATCTCTGTTTTGGTACCAGTACCATGCTGTTTTGATTACTGTAGCCTTGTAGTATAGTTTGAAGTCAGGTAGCGTGATGCCTCCAGCTTTGTTCTTTTTGCTTAGGATTGTCTTGGCTATGCAGACTCTCTTTGTGTTCCATATGAAGTTTAAGGTGTTTTTTTCCAGTTCTGTAATGAAGGTCATTGGTAACTTGATGGGGATAACGTTGAATCTATAAATTACTTTGGGCAGTATGGTCATTTTCATAATATTCCTTCTTCCTAACCATGAGCATGTAATGTTTTTCCATCTGTTTTTGTCCTCTCTTATTTCCTTGAGCAGTGGTTTGTAGTTCTCCTTGAAGAGATCCTTTACATCCTTTGTTAGTTATATTCCTAGGTATTTTATTATCTTTGTAGCAATTGTGAATGGGAGTTTGCTCATTATTTGGCCCTCTGTTAGTCTTTTATTGGTGTATAGAAATTCTTGTAATTTCTCTACATTGATTTTGTATCATAAGAGTTTGCTGAAGTCGCTTATCAGTTTAAGGAGATTTTGGGCTGAGATGATAGTGTCTTCTAAATATACAATCATGTCATCTGCAGATAGAGACAATTTGACTTCCTCTTTTTCTAATTGAATGCCCTTTATTTATTTTTTTTTTCTTGCCTAATTACTCTGGCTTGAACTTCCAATACTATATTGAATAGGAGTGGTGAGAGAGGGCATCCTTGTCTAGTGCTGGATTTCCAGGTTTTAGCCATTCAGTATGATATTAAATGTAGGTTTGACATAAATAGCTTTTATTGTTTTGAGATACAATCCTTTAATACCTAGTTTATTGAGAGTTTTCAGCATAAAGGCTGTTGAATTTTGTTGAAAGCCTTCTCTGCATCTGTTGAGATAATCACATGGTTTTCCTCTTTGGTTCTGTTTATGTGCTGGATTATGTTTATAGATTTGCGTATTTGGAACCAGCCTTGCATTACTGGAATGAAGCCTACTTGATCATGATGAATAAGCTTTTCGATGTGCTGTTGCAACTGGTTTGCCAGTATTTTATTGAAGATTTTGGCATCAATGTTTATCATGGATATTGGCCTGAAGTTTTCTTTTTTTGTTGAGTCTCTTTTTGTTGGTATCAGGATGCTGTTGGTCTCATAAAATGATTTGGGAAGGATTCCTTCTTTTTGTACTGTTTGGAATAGTTTCAGAAGGAATGGTACCAGCTCCTCTTTGTAAGTCTGGTAGAATTCAGCTGTGAACCCATCTGGACCTAGACTTTTTTTGGTTGGTAGGCTATTAATTGATGTCTCAATTTCAGCCCTTGTTATTGGTCTATTCATGGTTTTCACTTCTTCCTGGTTTAGGCTTGGGAGGGTGCAAGTGTCCAAGAATTTATCCATTTCTTTCAAGTTTACTGTTTTATGTGCATAGAGTTGTTTGTAGTAATCTCTGATTGTAGTCTGTATTTCTGTGGAATCAGTGGTGATATCCCCTTTATCATATTTTATTGCATCTATTTGATTCTTCTCCCTTTTCTTTTTTACAATCTGGCTAGTGGTCTGTCTATTTTCTGATCTTGATCAACACCCTATTGTCAAAATTGAAAGAGCTAGAGGAGCAAGATCAAAAAAACTCAAATGCTAGCTGAAGACAAGAAATAACTAATATCAGAGCAGAATTGAAGGAAACAGAGACACAAAAAACCCTTCAAAAAATCAGTAAATCCAGGATCTGGTTTTTTGACACGCTTCTTAAGATGTGGACTTTTCTAAACATAGAGGATATATTGAGATATATAGGGGAGCCTAAAATAAATAATAAATAATTTTTATACTTGTATAATTTTCTCTGAAAATGCATTTTTCAAAAGATCTTATCCAATCAACATGAAACATATGAAAGATAAAAATTACTATCATAAGTAAAGATGAAACATTAATCCTTTTGACATTAGGTTAATATAGGAATATTATGAACAACTCTATGTCAACAAATAATGACATACTAAATGAATCAAGTTTTTGAAACACGCTATTTACCAAAACATACAAGCAGAAATAGGTATCCAAGCAGTCTTATTTATTTTAAAAATTGAATCAGTAATTTTGTCTTTCAAAACAGGAAGCACTGGGCTCAGCTGGGTTCACTGGTGAAATCTACCAAACATTTAGAGAATAAATAATGCAAGTTCTATACAGTCTCTCCCAGAAAATAGAAGCAGAGAAAATATATCCTAAGTCATTCTATGAAGCCAGAATTACCCTAATATTCTATACTACTACATTACAAAAATAAAACCTACAGAAAAATTTATTGTCTTTCATAAACATAGATGCAAAACTCCTGAACAGAATATTAGCAAATAAAATTCAACATCGAATAAAAATATTATAAACTCAGCTGAGTGGAATATATTGCAGATATGCAGGTCCTTTACAGTATTCAAAATTTATTTATTTATTTTTTTAAATTTTTATTGCATTTTAGGTTTTGGGGTACATGAGCAGAACATGCAAGACAGTTGCGTAGGTACACACATGGTAGTGTGTTTTGCTTCCTTTCTCCCCTTCACCCACATTTGGCATTTCTCCCCAGGCTATCCCTCCCCACTTCCCCCTCCCACTTGCCCTCCCCTTTTCCCCCAATAGACCCCAGTGTTTAGTACTCCCCTCCCTGTGTCCATGTGTTCTCATTTTTCATCACCCACATATGAGTGAGAATATGCGGTGTTTCATTTTCTGTTCTTGTGTCAGTTTGCTGAGGATGATGTTCTCCAGATTCATCCATGTCCCTACAAATGACACAAACTCATCATTTCTGATTGCTGCATAATATTCCATGGTGTATATGTGCCACATTTTTCCAATCCAGTCTATTATCAGTGGGCATTTGGGTTGATTCCAGGTCTTTGCTATTGTAAACAGTGCTGCAATGAACATTCGTGTACATGTGTCCTTATAGTAGAACGATTTATAGTCCTTTGGATATATACCCAGTAATGGGATTGCTGGGTCCAATGGAATTTCTATTTCTAAGGCCTTGAGGAATCGCCACACTGTCTTCCACAATGGTTGAACTAATTTACACTCCCACCAACAGTGTAAAAGTGTTCCTTTTTCTCCACATCCTCTCCAGCATCTATTGTCTCCAGTATTCAAAATTTAATTCATCTAATCAATGGTCTAAATTTAAAAAATATTATATTGATGTATGCAGAGAAAGAATTTGATTCGAGTCAGCATTCAGTCAGAATAACAACTCTCAGCAAACTAGTGGATGGAAACTTCCTAAACTTGATGGAGATAATCTACAAAGAAAAAAAAAAACCTAGAGTAAACATCATATTTAATGTAAATATGTGTAAAACTACATCTTTTACTGAGAAGATTGGGAAGAAAGTAGGGATGTTTGCTCTCATTTCTACTATTTATCATCATAGCAGAAGTCCTAGCTAAACATTAGGACCAGAATATAAAATAATAGGTACAAATATGGAGAAGGTAGAAATACAACTGCTTTTGTTTACAGATGACATGACAGTTTTTGTATGGTCTCAAAGAATCAACAAGAAAATGCCAAGAACCCATAGCTATTATAGCATGTTTGCAGGATACAATATTAATATACAAAATTCAATTGCTTTCCTATATACCAGCAATAATTAATTGCAATTTGAAATTAAAAACACACCATTTACATTAAGAAAAAAATATATGAAGTAATTAGCTATAGATCTAAAACATATTTACAAAATCTCTATGAACAAAACTATGCAACTCTGATGAGGGAAATCTAAGAAAATTTAAATAAATGAAAATATTCCAGGTTAAATATTGTTAAGAAGTCAGTTCTTTCCAATCTGAGTTATACCATTTATTGAAGAGACTTTTCTTTTTCCATTGTGTGTTCTGTTCCACTGGTCTATTTGCTTGTTTATTAATAAGCAAAAAAATAAGCAAAAAGCTTGTCATGCTGTTTTGATGTCTATAGCTTTGTTGTATATTTTGAAATCACATACTGTGATATCTCCTGCTTTTTCCCTTTTCCTCAAGATTTATTTAGCTATCTGAGGTCTTTTCTGGTTCCATACAAATGATAGGATTGCTTTATCTATTTCTAAGAACAAATTCATTGGAATTTGTATTGAGTATTAAATCTGTAGATTGCTTTAGGTAATATGATCAATATAAATTCTTCTAATCACTGAACACCGGTTATATCTTCATTTATTTGTGTGTTGTTCTATTTCTTTCATGAATATTTAGTATTTTCAGTGTACCGATTAATAGCAAAGCGACACTAAAATTAAAAATAGGCAAAGTTGTTGAATAAAAATGTATCATAAAACAACATATGAAAATATGCCCAACATCACTAACCATCTGGGAAACTCAAATAAGAATCACAATAAGATATTACCTCATACATGTTAGAATGGATGCTATCAAAAAGATGAATGATAATAAGTGTTAGCAAAAATGTGGAGAAAAGAAATACCATGTGCACTGTTGGTGGAAATGTAAATTAGTACAGCCATTATGGAAAACAAAATGGAGGTTCCTCAAAAACTTAAAAGCCGAACTATTATTATGTGATCCCGCTTCTGGGATATATATCCCATATCAACAATTTTACTTCTGGTATATATTCAAAGTAAGTAAAATCAGGATTTCAAACAGGTATCTTCACTCTCATGTTCATTGCAACATTATTTACACTAAATATGGAAAACAGTTCAAGATATGGAGACAAACCAAATTCTACCTAAAGAAACAGAGCCAGGTAATTAATTTGCACATTATCAGTGATAAATCATGTTGATAGTATAACTCTTGTTATGTGATTAAACTGGCAATTTATCTCTATGGTCTTCCTTCCAAAAACCCAGAGGCTCACTTGAACAATGAGCAAAAACAATGAAAAAAGCCAATTAAGAGAAATTCTACAAAATATCTGACTAGTGCTTTTCAAATTATTAATGTCCTCAAAAACAAGGTAAGTCTGAGAATACATCACAGCCAATAAGAGCCTAAGGATACCTGATGGCTAAATGTCATCTAGAATCCTAGGTGGACTCCTGGAACAGAAAACAAGATTAGATAAATCTTAGGCAATGTTAATTACATAAAATATCTTTCAATTGATTCAACATAACTTATAAAATTCTTCGGGAATTCAGTTTCATCTCTGCACTGCTCCAGAAGGCTGACTCTTTAGAGGATTAGATTCCTATTTCTAGGAATATTGGCCCAGTATTATATTAAAAACAACCCTTAATAAATGAATCATCCACTAATCCTACCAGAGCTATCTCCAGGATAATAGAAGAAAAATATTGCTTTAAATAGTAGAAAATAAAAAATTACATGTTTAGCATATTTTGGTTGCAAAGAACTGAAATATAAAATAAACTGATTTGGTTAAAAAGAAACTTTTTAATACAAGTAACTGAAAATTGCCAGATGGGATTGACTTTGTATCAGTTTGGTCTACAGGTTCATGACATTAAGGATCAAGCTTCATATCTCTGTTGTTGCTTCTAATCTGTCTTCTGCTATTAAGGCCGTCTTCTCAAATGGTAGCAAATAGGTCTTTGCACATTTTTAACAGACCATCTGAGAGGTTCATGCACCAGAATTTTCCGTAAAATTTTTAAAGTTCACTCTAATTGGAGGGTTTTATTGGCATACTATCAGTCAAAAATACAGACAAGATGTTTTTTATACATTAGATGGAAATTAAACACCACCCAACTCTACCTCTGCCTCTGCTGGCTAGGTCTAGAAAGGTGAATACAGGGCTAATATAGGAGTACAGAGTACAAGCTCTGGGATTAAACTGTCTCATTTGAATGTCTGCTCTACCACTTGCCAGCCATTTGACATTGCATAAAAAACATCATCACTTCTCTATGCTTCAGTTTCTTATCCATAAGGTAGGGATAATACCAGTACTTGCCATCAGTGGCTATCTGACCAGTAAGCCAATGAGTTCTCACCAGTCATTCATGCTTACCTCCTGTTCTAGATGGTCTATATGTCATTCAGCTGCATTACTTGATTATCCTAGCAGCTGGAAATATTTTGAATGTCACCTAGATCTTTATCATGGATTTTTTTGTGTGTTTAACAAATGAGTTAATTTGTATAAAACAATTGAATACATTTTTGGCACTTATGATTTTTCAAAAATATATAATAATCTATTACAAATCTCAAGAAATTTAGTTTCTTCTTTGGTATTAACAGTTTAGAGAAAAAAAAAATCCTTGGATTCTATGCTATCCTTGTGCTTGAGCCACAATTTATGTAGAAAACTTTGTCTAGACTATACTGTTTATTTGAGAAATGGCTTGGCATAAAGAAGTGGTAGTAATCATTATGGGCAAGAAAAAAGTTCTCAGCTTGAATATCATGAAGGTGGAAGCTAAATGTGTATTTAACTAAGAGTTTCTACATTTTTGCTTTTCCCTATAAGCTTAGTGGTAAGAAAAAAACCATATATAAATAATATATAGGGAGATATTGATTTCTGATAATTCAATATATTTTAATTTACTATGATTTGTCAAATAAGGTGTATTAATTTATAATATACCAGCAATAATTCTTTTATAAAATTGTATTTTTATATGGCACTTATAGATCTTGGCCTCAGTTACCTGAACATGTCCCTTTTGAGAAGAATCTAACTTTCTAATTTTTCCTTATGAATAAGGCATAAGTATGTTATTTTAATTCTGATGTATTTTGTTAAAGAAGTTTGCCTTAGTTTTCCAATGCAAAATGAGCCAATAGAGTATATTACATTGAAAAAATATGTATATTATAGACCACTAGATAAATGGCACGTCTCATTCTATGTTTATAATATACTAAGAATAAGTGAGAAATATTATGATTGTTTTTGTTATTGAGAATGTCATTACAACCTTAGCTCTGAGCTCCCTTTTGTTGGATTAAGCTATGTCCTGAGGGGTTCAGCTCTCCCACACTTCACTAAATAATCTTATTCTTTCCCCTTAGAGAGCAAAGATTAATCATTCAGAAACTTAATGAGCTGGAAAAACAAATACCAGTAGAATAAAGGTGCCTGAAAACTTTAAATAAAATAAATTAGTTTTCATTTGAAAAGTAAATTAGTTGATTTACAAATCCCTTTTGTCTTTTTCCTTCTCATTTGTAGTTCTCTGTGTTTTTACCACAGAGGGTTTTCCCCGTCAAACCCTCTCTCCTTACAAAGGCACAGTCCAGTTTAACAGTTTTTGATTTTTCCTCATTTTTCATTTTAGACATATCTTCTCACCAGCAAATATTTTTATATTTTATATTTACCTTGTCTAAGTTGCATTTCTTTTCTAAATATTTACCGATAACTTAGCTACCAAACTTCTATAATTAAATTTTGAAAAGCCATAGAGATATTAAGATGAGTAGATAGAAAGTAAAGTTAAAGGGTTGTTTATTTAATAACCCACTGGGAAAATATAAATCTTCTTTTTATTAAAAGAGAAAATAATTTAAGTTTTGATATACTGTAAAATGTTATTACTCTGCTTATTAATATGATGTATTTTTGAAATATTGCCTTAACTTAAAATATTTTAAAGTATATTATCTTTTTTATTACTACAAAATTTTATTTAGAAATATATTTGTAAGAAGCCTTCAATAATGTTATTCTACTTTACAAAGAAGACTACTATACTCCAGCTTGAATTTGTATACCCTTTCTCTAATCAGTGCTTGAAATTTTGAACATTTAATTTATAAGTATGTAACAGTAATATAAACTGTTATAAGGCAAGACACTATAGAGATAAATGTAAAAATAATCTGTGCAAACACATAAACGGTGAATTATTATTTATTCAAAAGTATGTTTTTTTTTAGAATGTGCTGCATCATACCACCATTTTCCTACTTTTTCTACCTAGTATCAATGTATCTTTTAAAATATTTCTTAAATATGACCTCCATAAATTTTCTCTGACTTCTTAAATCTAAAGTGTCAAAGAATTGTGATTCCATAATACGTTTCCCAACCCCATCATTGACGTCATTGTTACTATTTTCTTTTCTGAAATGATGTCTTTATTCTGCCATCAGAAAACAAGAAAATTCCTGGAATGTGAACAGGAGAAATGTGCTGCTAAGATACTACTCTTCATTATCTTACTATTAACAATATAAAGCACTACCTATGTTTACAGTCATAAAGAAAGAAACATCCTGGAGCGAAGTGGGGACTTTGAGGAAGGAAAGGAGAGAGGACATGGTGGTGGAGGAGGGGGCAGACACAGACTCCACATCTGGCCCTGTAGGATCTGGGGTTCCTATACTGATCCCAGGGCTGTGTAGATATTTAGAGTCAGGTGCTGAAGGGATTTGATTTTCTCAGGGAACTAACTTGACATAATCGTTATATCCTCTGCCATTCAGTTAAGTCATTAAATTTTCTAGTTAATACGTGGTTTTCAGTTGCCATCTAGAGAATTTATTATTTTCCTAGATCTTGTGGACCTCTGATAATTTACCTGTGAATGTTTAGGGGACCATAAGCCATGCTTTGAGGGGAAAAATAATTCACCTAGGTAATGATTTTTTTTTTACAAATTATGAGTATCCTTGTATTTAACAGTAAAAGTTCTGAATTTTAATTTGTAGAATCAGTGAAACCACTGAGGAAATCTAAACACAACTAGAACACAGTCCGTTTTCATACAGAGGAATTCTTCTGATAGTGCTATGGAGAACAGATTTGGAATTGGGAGGTGATATGACAACACCAGCAGCGTGGTGACAGATGAGAGATGATAAGTTCTAAGTAAGTGCAATTAGAATAAGGATAGATAAAAAGTCACAAAGAAACAAATTTAGAAGATGAAAATGTTAGGAAATTGTTAATGAATCATGTGAGAAGTGAGAGAAAGCAAATTTCAAGGCTGACAACTTTCTCAATTAAACTGACAAGCTAAAGAATTCCTATACATTATTGATTGTAGTTTTTTTTTTTTTTTGTACGTATGAGTGGCATTAAGGGAGTTTTAGGAAACTGATTTTTCTACTTGTTTACATTATGTAATACAGATTATGAAAATTTTTCAGATCTCTTTGTACTTATGACTAATTTTTAAATATGTTTTCCCCTTTATATCACTTGTAATTATTTTTCTTTGCCTTAGAAACATTGAAGTCAGAGAATAAATAAATGTATTGACTAAAAATAAGACTGGATGATATATAGAATATGAGGCTGTTGATATTTCTAAAAAATTATTGTCATTATTTTGCCATTTTGTCATTTTTTTATCTTTCATTGAAAAATATTATGTCAGTTATATAGATTTGTCCATTATGTCTATAAATTAATTTCCCAATAGGCCTATAAATGAAAGTTAAACAAAAATGAATTCTAGAATTAAATAATCATGTCTATAAGAAATGGGAAATATGGCCAGATGCAGTGGCTCACGCCTGTAATCCCAACACTTTGGGAGGTCGAGGTGGGCAGATCACAAGGTCAGGAGTTCGAGAACAACGTGTCCAGCATGGTGAAACTATGTCTCTACTAAAAATACAAAACTTGCCAGGTGTGTTTGTGAGCACCTGTAGTCCTAGTTAATTGGGAGGCTGAGGCAGAAGAATTTCTTGAACCTGGGAGGTGGAGGTTGCAGTGAGCCAAAATCAGGCCACTGCACTCCAGCCTGGGTGACAAGGTGAGACTCCATCTAAAAAAAAAAGGAAAATATATGTGTTTTAAATAAGAAAAATCTTTAAAAATAGAGATATTTGAGACACAAAAGATACAATAAATTATAAAATAAAAATTGCCTTAATAAATTATAGGTTAAAATTAGAGGTTGTCATCTCTCTTTTTTTTTTTTTTTTTTTTAAGACAGGGTCTCTGCCTGTCACCCAAGCTGGAATGCAGTGGCACAGACTCGGTCATCACAACCTTTGCCTTCCAAGCTCAAGGAACCCTCCTTCCTCAGCCTCCCAAGTAGCTGGGAACACAAGTGTGTGCTGTCATGCATGCCCAGCTAATTTTTGTATTGTTTGCAGTGATGGGGTCTTGCTATATTGCTCAGGCTAGTCTCAAACTCCTGGGCTCAAGCAGTCCACCTGCTTCAGCCTCCCAAAGTGCTGGGATTACAGAAGGGAGCCAATGCACCCAGCCACTATCTCTCATGTTTGTAAATGTAAATGTTCTTTTTTTTTTTTCAAATTTGAAACACCTTTATATTTTAAAAAATAGAAATTATTTTTGATATTGTGTGATTCTTTAGTACAGAAAAATCTCCCCCAACATTTTCCAACTCAGTCAGTCACCACATCAAGACACACTGGCTGATGAATAGCAGGAGACAAGACAACTGCCGATGCAAGAGTTACCATTGTATTTCTAGAGACACAAGTCCACAAAATTTATCTAAAATAAAGTGGTAATAACTATCAGAAGTGAATGTACTTAAGTGAAAATCCTAGTGGAAAGGTAGAACAGTTGTGGTTTCATATCAAGGCCTTACCAACTCCTGTGCCTAAGGACCAGCTTTCTGTCCCACAATGTTTTCTTTGATTACTTTTTCAGAGCTGAACACCTGACATTATTCAAGACCCAGCTTCAAAGTTGCTTTTTTCAGAGATAGTTTTCCTGACATGTTATCTAAAGTAATGCCTCACACCTATCCCACTTCCTGGGCTTTATCTCATTAAACTCTTCATTTTCTTCTTGGTAGTCTTCACTTCTGGAATTGTCCATTACAGTCATATGTACAAGAGTTTGATGTCTGTCTCTTTTCATTGAGAAGAGACCCATGGAGACATGAACATTCTCTGACTTCTATTATTGTGATATCAGGACTCGCAACAGGGTCTCACTTGTAAGAGGACCTCAAAAAATGGTTATAACAAAAACTGGAAATGGAAGTTATGTTGAGTGTCGTTCAAGAATATTATAGGTAATCTTTCTTAGGTTGCATAAATCATGGCTGATATCAGTGTAATTTTGAACATGATAATTGCACACTATGTGTTATAAATGTCAGCCCTCCCAGACAAGCTATGCTCAAGAGTTTTCTAGAAATTTGATCTTTTCATCATCTCTTAATCTTTGCTCTTTAACAGTTTTCAATCCATTTTGTCAATTTTCCTTACTCTTTGACTTTACATGTTGCTCATAAGCTTCTAGTGCTGAATATTATGCATAGTTCTTGAAAACCTAATTAGTACATAATATTTGGTACATAATTATTTTTGATGCCAGATACAAATCCACAGCAAATGCACAGAAACTAGTCAGACAACCTTCCAACTTCAAATTTAGCTTAAATAAATGAACTATGCCTCTGTTTCCTAGAACTGTCTTTGGGAATTTGAGTAATTGATCTCTGTAAATCTGTAAGAACTATGGTTAAAGAGTAGTTCAAAATCGCTTGGAATAATCTGTTCCTATGTAGCACTTTCTGTGCCATTATATTTTTCTGTGTATGTGTGTGTGTGTGTGTGTGTGTGTGCACGCAAGAAAATGCCAGATAACAGAAAAGTTACCGCAAGTACCTAAACATGATACAATTGCATTACAGAAAGGAATGGAATCCTACATGTAAGGTATTTAGAGAATGAGAAAAAACGTTGTAAAGATAACTTTTTTTTTAATATAAATCACGTTTTCTTCTCCCAAATAAATATTAATACTTTCATTTTAATTCTATTAAGTTGCTTTCTATGCTAAAATTATATTTAAATAAAAGTAAATATTCAATTTTTAAAGTTTATTTCCATGTTAGTAAAAACATTTATCTTAGATAATTAATAGGATTATGTGAATAGCAAAATCTTGAGTAAAATAGTATTTGTTTTAGTTCAATAGCCTTATTATTGGGATTTAGAGAAGACTTTTCTCCTTCTGATATATTCACTCTGTTTTTTTCTTTATTGTACCCAATTTTGGTATTTACTATCATGGGCTTATTAAGATGAAAATATTGCCATACATTTTTGACTTGTGCAATGATTAGCGACTTCTTGTTCTCCTATTTTATTTTATTTGTATTTTGTAAAGAATTGCATGTTTTTCAGACATTATAATATATACTACAAATGATTGCTTACTGAATTGTTTTATTATTTGGTGCTTTCTATTTATCCATTTGTTGTTCCTCCATCCCCCCAACTCTTAGGGATGTAGCAAATCTTAAAGTCTCAAGATTCATGTTCTCAGATTAAGCAAAGGGGAAAAAGACAACAACGAAAACCGAAGGCCCACTCAAATTTTTATTTCAGATAAATAATGAATTCATTTTCAGTATTAATATGCCCCATGCGGTATTTGACATATGTATAATTTTTAAAAATTTGTCTAAATTTAAAATTTAACTCAATGTCTTGAATTTTTCCTGGCAGTCCTAAATGATGTGAAAGGTATTCAACTGTTTTAGGCCCCTCAAGTCTTCAATATATCACTCCTTCCTTGTTGGATCCCCCAAATCCTGACTGGTTTCTCTGTCCCTGTCAGTGGCCCTGTGCCTGGGCTCAGCTTAGATTCATGGCTTCTGGCCAATAATCAAAACAAACAAAACAGGCAGAACAGAAACTTAAAATTTATTTCTATATAAATAAAAGATTTTTATTTGGGCATAGTGACTTAAAATTCCATATATAACCAAATCCAAATGGACAGTGATAGTATCCTTTTTACATAAAGCTTGTTGTGAATGTAAATACCTGGGTTGACATCGTTTAAATTTTATATCTACATAAAGAGCATGTGTTTCCCTAGGAGTGTGTTTAACAAAAAAAAAAAAAAAAAAAAAAAAAAAGAAGAAGAAGAAGAAAAAGAAAAAAGAAGAAAGCTAGTGTCAATCTGTGATTTTAGCAAATTTAAGAAGAAAATATGTGCTGCAATTCTTATAGCATGCATTTGCTGTATTAGAAATACATTTGGTGTGTTTGAAATTACAAATCTATATATTTGGGTAACTAATATAAGTCTTTGCTGCAGTATAGTAAAAATCACTAGCCAAAGAAGAAAAAAAAAAGGCAGACGAGGCAGATAAAGAAAGCTACAGTATACCACCTAATTCTTTCTATGGAAGTTTATGTGCCTAAATCTTCATGAATGCTTTGGCAGTCTATTGCCTTTAAATAAATAATTTTTCTAGTTTGTCCAGATTTTTGTTTGTTCTTAATAGGATGATTGGTCTGTTGCAATCTATTCCATATTGTTCAACATCGAATATGATTTTATATGAACTATACTTTATTATCTTTTAGTTTAAAATATTTTCTTAATTTTAATATAGTTTCTTATTTGCTCCACAGGTTACTTCAAAGCGTACTTGCAAAATGTTTGACATTTTAACATTTTTATGGTTAAACATTCTTATGTTATTGAGTTCTAACTTAATTATATTTTGTCCACAGGATATATTCCATAATATTGTGATGTTTGAAACTAGAATATTCTTTATGACTCACTATTTGGTCTGATTTTGAAAATGTTCCCTGTGTATTTAAAATAAATAATGATTTTACACATCATTTGTGCAGTATTTTATATGTCATGCCAGTCAAACATATTCATTAAATTGTTCAAATATTCTACATAAATTATAATTTTTAGCAGTTTGTTCAATGAACAACAAAAACCAAATTTATAATTTAATATGTCTTTCCATTCAATTCTATCAAACTCAATTTAATACAAAATTGAAGCCAATGTATTAAGTGTAAACCAAATTAAATTATTATATACTTCTAATTAATGAAACCTTTAATCAGTATTAAGGGGCGTTCTATATAACTAAATGATTGTTTTTGCCTTACAGTTTTTGTTATACTTGAATCTGACTTATCAATATTAAATATAACAAAAATTATACTTAATTTGCCTGAATTTTCTTTTTATTTTTGTACTGGAATCTTTTTGTTTCTTAATATTGTAAATGTTTTTCTTATATTGCCAGATATGTTCAGTCAGACTGATAATCTATCCTTGTAAATGAAGCATTATACACATATTATATGTATTTTATTTATGAATATAGTTGAATATAACACCAGTGTATTGTTTGATGTCTCCAATTTGTTAACTTTTTGTCCTCACTGCTATTTTTTTTTGTTTTGTATTTTATTTTAAAACTATTCCACATATTTCTTTGTATTCAATTGGTAGGTAAACACCATATCTGTTTCTTTTAGAAGTTGTCGTACACACTAATCATGAATAATTAACCTATGAAGATCTTATTTAATTAGTATCTTTCATACCTGTTGAATAATATGAAGATGTTAGAATACTTCATTTACTCCATGCTTTTGTACTATTACTATTTTATTTTAAAATTCTTACTTTTAAATCTCACTAAGCTTATTATTGTCTTACTGTATTATTATTATTGTTTTGTTCAGTCAAATTTTTATTAATTTTATTTAGGTATGATTACTTATCACTTTCTTGCTCTTTATTCTTTCTGCATCTCTGAACTTACACATGAGATTATTTTCTTGTTGAATTACATGTCAGTAATTTACATTAATGAGAATCTACTTGTGTCAAACTATCTTAAATCTTAGGGTCTGAAAATGACAGCGCATGTTATTTTACTTGAGAGCACTGAAAACATCACATCACGTAATTTGACTTTGATGGTTTTCAATGAGGTGTCAGTTTTCAGTCTGCCACTGATTGAAAGTAATACCTTTTTTTCTGGCTAATTTTACGATCACTGTTTTTTTTAGTGCTTTGTGGTTTCACTATGATACATTCATCTTTGGTTTCCCTTGTTTATTCTGTTGGCATTTTGTAGTATTCTTTCTTATTTTTAATCTATGGAATCTAGGTGAGTATAATCAAGTAGCATTATAAAACACCAAATATATAGGAATACATCTAACAAACGATGAACAACATTTCTGAAAAATACACTACATAGCAGGATAATATTCTAACATCTTTGTATTATTCAATAAGGTATAAAGATACAATTTCAAATATTTATGATTAGTGTGTAGGACAACTTCTAAAAGTAATATTAACATTAAAATGATCCAAATACATAGCAGTATAGGCCATTTCTATAGACTAGAAGACTCAATATTACGAAGATATTTTTAGTTTCTCTCAAATTAAACTATGTAACAAATATATTCCCAAAGTCTTCAGTCTTTGTGATATATAAAAATGTCAAACTGATTTAAATATTTCTGTGAAATGCATTAGGACAAAAATATATGTTGGTTTTAAAGCAGTATGACAAAGTTAGGACATATTTCTACATCGAAGTTTATTATAAAGGTACAGTAATAAAGACAAGATGCTATTGGTCAAAAAGAAACAAATGGTCATAAAATCTAATAGTGAATACAAAAAACTAAGCCACACGTGGTCACTGAATTTACGAATACAGTCCTATAGTAATGCAGTGCACAAAGTATAGTCTTTGAGTAAGTGTTGAATTAGTTGGATAATGTCTTTTAGTCCATATGTGTTAGTACAATAAAATACCTGAAACTTGGAAATTTATAAAACACAAAACTTTATTTCTTTATACTTGTGGAGGCTAGGAAGTCCAAGATAAAGCCACCAGTATCTGGTGAGGGCTTTCTTGCTGCAACCCATGGTGGTAGGTAGAAGAACAAGAGGGAGCCAGAGGAGGCTGAATTTGCCCTTTAATAACTGCACCAATCCCACCTGTGAACTGAGAGCCCTTATAGCCAATCACATCTTAAGGGTCTAACTTTTAATACTGTAATAATGGCGATTGAATTTCAACGTAAGTTTTTTAGGGGACAGACATTCAAACCATAGCAATAGTCAAATGGAGATAAAAAGAATCCTGACTCCTAACGTAAAAGAAATCCAGATAGAGCATAAATGTAAATACAAAAGGCACAATACATCTAAAAAAAAACCAGAAAAATATCTTTTTATTCTTCGGGCATCAAATATTTTTTAAACATCATACAAAATATTCCAACCACAAAAGAACCTGTTGATTAATTTGACTTTATTAAAATTAATAACTTCTGTTAATCAAAAGATCCCTTAAGAGATGGTATTTCAGAGAAAAAGATATTTGTAATACCTGTCTGTGACAAAGGAGTACTATGAAGAATATGTAAATAAATCCTATACAGCAATAAGAAGTTTCAGGAAACTCTATAAAAAATGAGCAAATGCTTGAACATTAATTATTTTAAGAGGATATTCTAAATTGTTGAATTAAACAATGTATATTATTCAGGTGACAGGTACACTAAAGACACTGACTTAACCATTGCATAGTCTATGCATGTACTGAAATTGCACTTGTACCCCATAAATTTATATAAATATATAAGTATGTAAAAAGGTTATGGATGCCTTTTTATATTCTTATATATACCAAGTGTTGGTGAGTGGTGAACCAATTTTATTTCTCTTATGCTACAAACTGGTGAAATCACTTACTAAAACTTTTTGACAGCATCTCCTAAGGCATATGCCTTCCCTCTGAATAAAAGAAAATTATATATATTATATATAGTCTATATATATAATAGAACACATACATACATATATATATATATATAGTTCTTTGACACCCTATATATATGTCAACATAAATTGTATGTGTTCTCTCCATATATATAGACTATATATAATATATATGTGATACCAAAATATATACATAATATATTCAGTATATATATTATATATAGTATATAGCATATATATTATATAGCACATATATAAAGCATAGTATACTATATATAAACTATATATACTATATATATACTATATACTATATGTATACTATATGTATACTATACTGTATACTATATACTATATGCATACTATATATATATACTATATGTATATATACTATATATTATATATACTATATACTGTAAGTATTGTATATATATATAGTATATATATTATAAAGTATTTACATAGTATATTTATAGTATATATATATGGAGAGAACACATACAACTTACATTGAAATATATATAGTGTCAAAGAACTATATATATATAATATATATTATGGTATCACATAATGACATTTTGGTCAGTACAGACTGCATATATGATGGTGATCCCAAAGAATTATTATATTTCTACTTTTCTATGTTTAGATATATTCTGATACACAAATACTTGCTTTGTTTTGCAATTGCCTACAACTCACAGTATTCAGTACAACAATATGCATAGAAGTTTGTAGCCTAGGAACAATAAACTATACCATATAGTTTAGATGGTATAGTAGGCTATACTATCTAGGTTTGTGTAAGTATAGTCCGTAACCACTCAATGTCAAAATCAGCTAATGACACATTTCTCAGAACATATCTTCATTGTTAAGTGATGCACGACTGTATTTGTATTTACAAATACATACGAGCACACTAAAACAGAAAATATATATCTATAAATTTTCATAGAAACATCATTTATTAGCCCATCCTCAATGTTCATCAACTTTAGAAGGGATACAGTGGTCCCAGCTTCTCCACGGAGGATATGTTTCTAAGCCTCCAGTGGAGGCCTGAAACCATGGATAGCATCAAACCCTATATGTACTACAATTTTTTTTCTCCTTGGATTATACCTATAATAAACTTTAGTTCTTAAATTAGGTACAATAAGAATTTAGCAACAATATCAAATAATTACAATAGAAGTAGTATTACAATACATTGTAATAAATATTGTGAATGTCATTTCTGTTTTTATCCACTTAAATACTGTAATATTTTTAGACCATGATTGACCACAGGTAAATGAGACTGCAGAAAGCAAAACATCAGATAAAGTGACTACTGCTACATATAAATTGTAGTTTGTTCATACATGAAATAGCATATAACAGTAAGAAATAACAAATGATTTCTATAGACAAGAATAAAATTCACAAATGATATTAAAGAAAAGATCCATACTCAAATGTGTATCTTGGGTTAAAGCATTTTTTTATAAGTTGTGGTTTGTTCATACAGGAAATAGCATATAACAATAAGAAATAACAAACGATTTCTACAGACAAGAATAAAATTCACAAATGATATTAAAGGAAAGATCCAAACTCAAATGTGTCTCACGTTAAAGTGTTTTATATAATGCAAGTTGACTTTAAAATAATGTCTAACAGATATATCATGCCATTAAGTAATTATATCTTTAAATATAGGGTTACATGCCATTAAGTAATTATATCTTTAGAATATAATTTGTAGAGTTTGTCATTATAGATAGCCTACTACCAGACAACATCCCAATTTTTCTACTTTAAATAACAGTGGACTTGTGATGAAACTTCAGGAAAATAGAAGGAATTTTTCATGGCAGTACCCATATTAATAGTTACATTTCTTGAAAGGTCTGTGGCTACACTGCTCTGAAAATTTCTTAGTAAGCATTTAACATATGCTACAACCCAGAATGCTGGTATGCTCCTACACTCTCTCCACACCCTGCTTCTTTTTTTTTCCTGACTTTCTTCTTTCTATTCATCTTGCTGTTCATTCTCTCAGTTTAACATTTTGGTTAATGGGTTATTGCTCTGTGCCTCCTTCAAGTTCATGTCATTGGAGGGAGTAAGGATATCTAATTTTCCACATCTACACCCTTTCCAAAGAGTCATACAAAGGGCATTTACAGCACAGTATTTTCTCAGTAAGAAGGTAGCTGTATCCAGTTTTTAAAATAACTTATTTCCACACTAATTTACTGCTTGGAATAGTTCATAAATTTTATGAATTAGTTTAGAAGATTTAATACTTTATATATTAAAATATGTTAGCTAATAACTAATCAAGGAGCATATGGGAGTAAATTTTAGCAATTCAAGTTAACTAAGTTCCCAATAGGTTATGGGTCAAAAAAAAATTTCACGAATCAGATGAAATCTATGAACATCCACTATAGACTCCACATTGCAAACCTTTGGTCCAGATGAATGATATATCAGTTCTCTTCAAACTGTTGTTCTAAGTTTATGAGTGACATAAGTTTCACACTGGTTAAATTATTTTTATTCTTTTAGTGGCAAACCCATAATACCATTATAGTGAAAACGAAAATAAAAAGTAGCCTCAAATTACTAAGCAATATCTTTTTTATATTAATAGGCTTTACTTTTTAGATCAGTTAAACACTCATACAAAAACAGAGCAGACAGTACATATTTGTCAATTAACTCCTGCCCACTAGAGTTTCACCTATTAAAACTATCTGAAATTTACAGGTAACCACAATTCTGCATGCCTTTTTAAAATCATGACATAGGTTATATTTAACTGTGTAACATTTTGATGAGAAAAGCATTTATAACAAATGTGCCATATGTTCGTTATAATTAAGGATTCAATATTGATACATTATTATTAACTAAAGTTCATAGTTTACTTAGATTCTCTTCTTCAGTTTCTGGATTGCAGAGCTTCTAGCTTGCAGTGAATACCAAGAATGAAGTACTCAGACAGTTCCAGCTGAGCGGGGCTAGAGCGTATTTCTTCCGAGAGAGTCTGCCCCAGGATCCGTCCCCAAAGTATTTATTGAAAGGGCTTGTATCAACTACAATCATCTTTTGCATGTTTGTAGTTAATACAACAGTATTTGTATTTGAGGATAGTTACTAAGGCAGATGTGACCTTGTACGCACTCAAATTGCATTCTCAGGAGGCTGTTTCCAGCGTTCCTTATTATGCCACACACTCCACTCCCTGCTCTGTTTTCAGGGACGAGGAGTTTCATTCCCATGCACAAATAACATACACAGTGCCTCAGTATTTTTTCATACCCGACCTCAAATGCCATGTACATAAGCTTGAATATGTTGCCGTGCGCCCCCCACATCTCCCCCTTCTTTAATTCTTAGAGTATGCTGGTCATCCAATGCAAGGTAAGCTTCCATCGTTCTTCCTTGGTCGTAGATACATGAAGTGGCAGCACAGAGCCACCTTCAGATGCCTAGCAAGCAGATACAAAAAAGAGTAAGTATAGCAGCCATCACCAAATGTGTATGTTTAACCCAGACAACCAAGTGTTTGTGTTTAACCATTGAAAGCCTTCTTATAATTGCTGAAGCATATTTGTTTGTCATTCCTTCGACCAATCTTCAAGTTAGTTCTTTAATTCACACTCAAGAGTGGAAATTTGAGAAGACAAATGGTTGTGATAAGCCCCTTGCAGCTGTGCTTTTCTAAATAACTGCAAGGGGAATCTCTTTCCCAGTTCCAGGTTAAATTTACAAGCAGCCACAATTCTGCACACCATTTTAAAATCATGACATAGGTTATATTTAACTGTGTAACGTTTTGATGAGACAAGCATGTAGCATGCCAATTACTGGAAGAGACTTGAATACTATAAAAGGATTGATTTTTCTCTATATTAGGAACACCTTGCCCAAACAGAAGTATATAAGGGTGAACAGTACAAATCAGGACTATATAAGTAACGTTATTGTTCCACCACTAGTAATGTGCTCACCATGTGAAAGAACCTGTTTAAAAAAGGAAGACCTAGTTTCCAAATATGGGTATGAGCAGAATTTAAAGCTTGTATCCCTTTTAGTTGCAACTTGGTCCTGAAAGCCCATACTCTGACCAGGTGACAAAACTACTGTCCCAAATCCAATAGTCTGATTTGCATACATAAGATAAACATGTGGGCCCCAATCAAGTAAAGTGCCATGATCAAACAAGATGCCATGCCAATTTTACATGGCGTCTTGCCACACTATGGCTGTCTTTTCAATTTTTTCTGAACCATCTGTAAAGACAGTAACGGCGGGAACCAAGGACTCAGAAACAATAGACACAAATTAAACAGGCCGTTTGTTAAAAGTTCAGGAGCATAGAGGCCGGTAAATAAAAGCTAATATTGCCAATAAAGTCAGCTGCTGCTACTTGCCAATCAAGATCACAAGCTAGGAGAATATGAAATTGTTCTTGCTTAAGGGTAGGAAAAAAAGTAGCAGGATCATATCCAGATAATTGGACACAACATTAGCATCATTTTAAGAGAAGCTATTAAATCTGGGGTCTTTTATATATGTTTAGAGGGATTATGAGACAGGTAAATGCACAAAATACACAATGGCAAAAGATAAAGCCTGCTTGCTAAACTAAGGCATGGAAGGGATGAATATTTTAAGTGTTTTTTTACCATGTTTTCTGGCCTTGTAAAGGTATTAGAATGTGACTGCAAGTCACCAGGATAATAAACCTGCTTTGAGTTAGCTTGAGTGTGTTAAAAAAAAAAAAAACTGTTTAAAATGTCCTTTGGTGTTGGCCATTCTCCTGCATTAGCCTTTAGCCAGAGTGTTTTAGAAGTGAGCTTGGGAAAGCAAGGCTGTGGCCAGTTTCTTCCCATCTGCCTCGGGCTCCTTAGGCAGCCTGTCGTTCTAACAGCTGCCACCTGTTGCTACTCTTGCCCTGAGAGGAAGGAAGGAAGACTACACGTGGCAGCAAGAGGCCAGAAAATGACCAGGTAGGAAAGTTCGTGTATATAAGTGTGGATACTGGAGCCAGGAGGGTAACAGGTGGGAGCACCAGACCACCTATGCTCAGAGCCAACCCTGTTAGGTAAGGTACTGAAAATATACTGGGCTTTTATTATTATTTTTACTACTCACAAGCAGAGAGGCTCGGGGTGGGGGTGGGGAGAGGGGAGCAGACATGCATCACAGGGTCTGCTTTGAAGTTTTCCAGCCAGAGTTTTTTAAACATTTTATAAAAGAGATAAACAAACATTCCTTACTGCTGCATCCATATTCTGAAGGTGACAGCAGCTGGCAGAGCTCACCTAGTTAGCATTTAACATATGACTATGGGAGAGTGCCCCTTATTACCAGGCTTCTCCCCCAGAGCTCTGTACTCTAGGCTGCTCCACACTCCTCTGCCCATGTTAGGCTAATAAGGTTGGGGTGCACATGGACTGTTTTTTAGCGCTTTCCCCAGGGGGCCAGGGAAGACAAGGATTTGCTTGTCAACTGAGATATACAAGGGGTGGCAGGGAAGGGCAGAAGTAGGAAAAGCAGCAGCACAGCAAGCAGCAGGCCACTATCTGGGCACAGTTACTAAGGCCCGTGACCATGGTGAGGAGGATTCTCAGGATCCGGCTAGAGTTGCCTGCAGCCACCCGAGGACTTGGTCTGTGCCTCTTGGCCTCCCCTCCATCACTGCAAACCCAGAAAGGGGCAACTTGCCTAGACTACCAGTGACTAAATGGGCATTCGATGGCATCATAGCAACTCTCCTTCCTCAGGCCTCTGTGGGCAGCAAGAAAGCCAGAGCTATCTGGGGTAATACCCAGGAGACATCATGTAATGTTCCCTTACACTTCAGGGAAACAAAAAAGACAAGGTCAGGAAAGCCGATGCTGGAAGTAGGAAGTGAGAACTTGCATATGGGAAAGGCGATCATGATTAGCCACTCTCCTTCCCTCCTGGAGGCACCCCTCCAGCAGGGAAGTTTCTCAATGGGCCGTCATTGAGGAAGCATTCACCCCATCATATAGATGTTCGCTGACTGGGGGTCTTATTCAAGAACCGTCCCTTGGGCAGCGTCCAATCTCCTCAAGGGGTATGGCAGGCACTGTTGCCTGAACAGGGCCGATAGCTGCAGGCCCCTTTAAAGGCAGAGGAAAAGAGGGCAGTGGCTTTTCTGTGGGGGTCGGAAAAGGCTCCGTCCGTCCTTATCCTCACTAGAAAAAGCCTCTTCCTTATTCCCCATAGAAGGGAATGGAGGTGGGAGAGGAGTCTCTCCCTGTTCTGGTTCCTGTATTTCCTTCCTCTTTAATTCTCCTGAATTCCCTTCAGGTGGAGAAGATGGATGGTCTGACTCACTGCAATTTGGCAGATAAAGAGGCTACACTGCAGTGCATAACACCATCCAAGTAGTCAAAATAGTAACATTAGTAAAATGGCCTTGCTCATATCCTCTTTTTGTTGCACTTTAGGTTCTGGGGTACATGTGCAGAAGATGCAGGATTGTTGCATAGGTACACACGTGGCAATGTGGTTTGCTGCCTCTATCCCCCGTCACCTACATCTGGCATTTCTCCCAATGTTATCCCTCCCCAACCTCCCTATCCCCCTGTCCCTCCCCTAGTCCCCCCAATAACAGACCCATGTGTGATGCTCCCCTCCCTGTGTCCATGTGTTCTCATTGTTTAACACCCACCTATGAGGGAGAACACCCGATGTGTTTCTGTTCTTGTGTCACTTTGCTGAGAATGATGGTTTCCAGATTCATCCGTGTCCCTACAAAGGACACGAACTCATCATTTTTTATGGCTGCATAGTATTCCATGGTGTATATGTGCCACATTTTCCTTGTCCAGTCATAACGGATAATCAATGGGCATTTGGGTTGGTTCCAGGTCTTTGCTATTATAAACAGTGCTGCAGTGAACTTAAGTGTGCATGTGTCTTTATAAGACAGCAATTGGTAATCCTTTGGATATATACTTTGTAATGGGATTGCTGGGTTAAATGGAATTTCCATTTCTAGGTCCTTGAGGAAGCACCACACTGTCTTCCACAATGGTTGAACTAATTTACACTCCCACCAACAGTGTAAAAGTGTTCCTATTTCTCCACATCCTCTCTAGCATCTGTTGTCTCCAGATTTTTTAATGATCGCCATTCTAACTGGCGTGAGATGGTATCTCAATGTGGTTTTGGTTTGCATTTCTCTAATGACCAGTGATGAGCATTTTGTATGTTTGTTGGCCTCATATGCCTTTTTTTGAAAAGTGTCTGTTCATGTTCTTTACCCACTTTTGAATGGGCTTTTTTCTAGTAAATCTGGTTTAGTTTTTTGTAGATTCTGGATATTAGCCCTTTGTCAGATGGGTAGATTGAAAAATTTTTTTCCCATTCTCTTGGTTGCTGGTTTACTCTGATCATTGTTTCTTTTGTTGTACAGAAGCTCTGGAGTTTAATTAGATCTCATTTGTCTATTTTGGTTTTTATTGCTCATATCCTCTTTTCAGGAGCAACCTACCTGCTCCCATAACTCTAAATCTAAGATTCCTTGATCAGGAAACCAAGGGCATTCCTGCCGAAATAGCAAAAGCTTGTATAGAGCTCCAGACTCTACAGTGCACTAGATAGCCTTAAGTAGCTGTTGCACTGTTTTAAAAAATACTTTCTGCTCTTTGGTCATCCATTTCTTGACCCAATATAAACTAGCCCCTGATAGTTTGTGTGTGCATCTCATTCTGATAGGAGTCAGGACTGTCCCTTACCAGGATTCCTCAAAAATTGAGGAGTTCTCCTCCTTCAAACATAAATTCAAGACAGTCACATTGGGGTAACCACTTGGAGAGCTTACAGTTTGCAGTAAACACAAGAACAAAGTATTCAGATAGCTCTAGCTGAGCAGGGGTAGGGAGTAGCTCTTTCAAGAGAGTCCACCATCCTCAGCATCTGTTCACCAAGTATTTATTGAAAGGGAGTGTATTAACTACACACATCCACTAGATGGTCATTTGAGGTGGGTTGTTGAGGCACCTGTGACCTGGTACACACTCAAACTGCAGCCTCAGGAGGCTGTTTTCAGTGCTTCTTAACACACCACACACAGCACTCCCTGTCTTGTTCTCAGGGTCAAGTAATTTCATTCTCATGCAAAAATAACATACACAGAGTGTCTCAGTATTTTTCCATACCTCGACCTCAAATGCCATGTACATAAGCTTGAGTATGTTGTCGTGCACCCCCAACACTGGATCCTATCCAGAATATAATACCACATTTAGTTGACACCTCTTCTTTGGCTTCTTATGGTCGTTATAATTTCTCACACTCTTTTCTCACACTTTTTTGATGACTTTGAGAGTTTTGAATAATGTTGGGTTATATCTTATGTACAAGGCCTTTTATTTATCTGATGCTTTTCTCATTAGACTAGGATACGGGTTTAGGGGAGGAAGATAACAGAGGTAAAGTGCCAATTTCATCATGTCATATAAGGTACATAGTATCAATATGATTTATGACTTAATACTGACTCTGATATTTGGCTGGCATAGTGGTTGTCCAGTTTCTTCACAAAGCTATGTTCTCTCCTGACCTTTCCAACTTGTACTCTTTGGAAGAAAGTCACTATTGAAACTTACATTTAAGAAATGGAGGAGTAGCTATACTCCCACTCAATTAAGATAGAATATCTACATAATTTATTTGGAATTATTTTGTATTTGTTGTTGGTCTTGTCTTTCTTCAGTAATTTATATTAGAATAAACTTATATTTATTTTATACTATGGGTTATAATGCAGTACTACTATACTGCTTTCATTTTCTTGCTCAAATTAGTCTAGCCTGGTCCACTGGGAGCTCTTTCATTTGGCTCCCGTATTACTTTGATAAAACCCTGTCAATATAGTGGGTGATTTTGTCAAATTACTTTCAAAGTAAGATATACTTTTTATGACTATAAAATCTGGGTCTTGTTCTTGTTTAAACACACATACATGTAAACACACAGAAAGGGGTGAGGGGAGAAAGAAAGTACAAGGAGAGATTTTCATCATAATAGATAGGTTTATTTTACCCAGGGATTTAAAAGGAGTACTATCAATTTTAACTTTAAACTCTACTCAGATGGACAGAAATACAGTCTCCAACTAACTGATATAAGATCAACTTGAGTTTTATTATTATACATGAGATAATTTTCCAATGGCCATAAATTTTGTACTTCTATGTGTGAATGAGTACTCACAGAGATGAGATGAGAAATTACCAATTTTAAGCTTGAAAATAATTTTTAGCATACATCATCTCTAAGCGTCAGAGTGCAAGAGTTCAGAATCATTCCTTGTGCACTTACGGGTTCTGGTTCATTTTTAAAGTCTGACATAAAAGAAGAAAATATAATGTAGAAGTTGTATTCATACATAGGTCACATCAGAATTGATCACATAGAGTGGCTGTACTATAATTAATTGCAATGGTTAGTTTTATTTCTCGTCACAGTATAGGAAAAGTAACATTGAGGTAAATATGTTCATTCTTTTTTTTTTTTTTTTGGTCACTTCTATTTCCTGGTCATTCCTATGAGATAATTAAGCTGGTAGTTTTAATAAAAGACTTTAAAATATAGCCTTTCAAATAATAAAGAATAATGCAGACAATTTCATTAATATCACTTGGCAGCAAATATCAAGCAAAATACTCATGAATACAAAATATTCTCACATATTTCTAAATTTTATACTTCCTGGCATCAGTCATTATTAATATGTTTGAGAATGTAACTGAGGACTCATGAGGTATGTCACTGAAATAATGTCTATTGTTTCAAGGAGGCAGCACACATGGGCTACTTTCCTGAAAAAAACAAATATTCTTTTAATGTATTATAGAAAGTGTACATACTTTGTTGGCTGTATGTGCGTAACTATATCAAAGTAAAGGAAAAGATAGCAAACCATTGTTTAATGTTGTTTCATTCTGCTGTGTTTCCCCCTTTCAAATCACTGATTATTCTCTAAGTATTTATTGCTCTGCTCCTCAGATACTCCTACCAAGTGCTCAGAATTTTCGGTAGTGATAAATTTCAAGAATTTTCTCTGTTCTCCCCGCAAATCTTCATGTCCAGTGAAGTCCAACATTCTGGCTTTATAGTATACTATTTAGGAGCCCAAGGTTTCGAGTTAGATAAGCCTGGCTTCAGCACTTACATTGTAATCTTTTCTAAGTAGTCTTATTTAACCTTTCAGCACTCCAGTTTCTTTGCCTGTTAAATGGCCTCATTAGGAGTTTTATAAGGATTAAATGCAGTAATCTGTGCAAAACACATAGTGCAATGCCAAAACCTTCGTTGTAAAACTCTCTATGGGAAGTCAGCCATGTACAGAAAGTGAGTGATAAATGGTAGTTATTGTTCTATCACCAGCATCATTATTATTCAAAACACTCTGGTCAGCTACTCACAGACAGATACAACATATAGTTCATTAGGAAGAACATTTCTCAAATTTTGCTTCCAATTATATGATTGCTTTATACCACAGAGAAAATAAAAGGGTTATTATTCAATTTTCTCGGCTGCTTTAGAAACCTAAAATCAGAGCTGAGGTGAAGAAATAATGAATTGCCAAGTAAGACCCTCAAATTTATAAACTTTCAATATCTAACCTAAGTCACTGCAGTTTTAGAGGACTTTAGTACAGCTCAGCATGTATAAATAGGCAGACAAAAGTAGTTAAGGGAAGCTGTACATAATTGTTATACATGTATTATCCCCGACAAAAACTACATAAATGAGCATGCATGAAAGATATTTCATGTGCTTATACCTAAAATATTAACCTGCTGTCCGGATCTTAATACTCAAACTACAAAGTCAACGAGGAGATGTCAGATTTATCAAGATACAGGAATATTGTTAGGTAACGTACAAGTATTGAAGCCCTAAAATTAAGAATAGCTTCACAAATAGAAGCGGGGACATTGTACATTAAGTAATCAAACATTATTAGGGTATGGTTCCAGTTCAGAGACAAATGGGACCATATAAATGATTTTATAGGCAACAGCAATAGTTGTTCAGAATTTAACATCTCGTTAGATTTTCCATGCTGATCTCTCTTCCATTTATTATATGTGTCTTCAGTATATAAAAAATATATATATTAATCAACTTTTGAGAAACACATAAAATTAAAAATATTAAACTAAACCTTCAGGAGGAAAGCAATATGAAGAAACTGAACTTGGGTAAGAATGTTGAAAGAGGGAGAAGATAATGTGTAGTAGCCAGAAGCCAGTTTCCAACAAACACCCAAATACCTTACTAAGTGAGTAGGTGTCCAGAGGTTAGTATGTTGTCTGTCCTGAAACAGCTGACCACATGAGGAAGTGTGAAATAGGTAAGATAATAGTTAACTTAAAGGCCAAACATTTTGAAGGCAAAGATCAAAAGATTAGACTTCAGGAGAAACACAATTGGCAGCTGCTCCAGTATAATGACAAAGAAGGTCACGTTGCTTTGAAGGAAATAATTCCAGTTGCTGAGGGTTGAATAATTGGATAGGAGAGAAGTTGAAGACAGGGCTCTACTTTGAAGGCTGTCTCAGTAGCCCCGGCACAAGGTAAATGAATTCTAGATAAAGACTGTGGCAGTGTGAATAATGAGTAGACCTCCACGATGTCTCAAAGGGCAAAGTGACAAGACCATGATGGACTGAATGACAAAGTCAAAGGAGAAAGTGAGAAATCAAAGATCATTTTACTCCCATGGCTCTCAGGCCTGTTAACTTGCTCTTATAAGAAAGTTTCCTTAAGAAGTTTACTGAGCTAAAAGGTCTGCTTTTGTCCAGAGGCATAACTGTGAGACCCTGGTAAACATGGAGTGCTAGAATATGAGAAGTAAAGTAACTTCAGGTAAAGTAACTTTAGGTAGATAAGCTTCTGCTGATAGAAAAGCAGAAGAAAGTAAACATGTAAAAAAAAAATTCTGTAAATTAGCATATTCTAGGGATATTACATATGTAGTAAACCCATCTTCAATTTATGATAATTGAACTAACTCCTGGACTAATAAAATTGTTCTTCCTATTTGATGACCAGCTCAATGCTTGGAATCGAAAAGGTGCTCAAAATATTTGCTAATTAAGACCAGTATAATCTCTGTGTTTAATGTGAAATACTGAACAAATCACCAATTAATTAGACTGAATAAGATATGTAAGTTAAAGTGTGTGTGTGTGTGTGTGTGTTATAACAAAAGAATGAAACAGAAAATTAACTTTTAATATTGAGTGCAATTCTCCTAATTATCAATTTAAAAGTTTTTATCTGTTAGAGAAGTGTGCCTATTGACTAAAACAGTGGTGTTTTTCCTTCTCATCCTAAAGTGAGTTAAATAAGTTTGAGCTAAAACTCAACGCTTTTTCATAATGGATACTATTTCGAACATATTGTACACTTATTTTACATTTTGAAAAAATAGTTTTTATTTTTTGATTTGGAAAATGTAGGCATTCACACTTAAAAAGTATTGTGAGAATCAATTCATATCAAAAAGTACAATTTTGAGATGCTTGGATTTTGAGAGGTAAGACAATTTATACTTTGCAGTAGTGTGCCTTCTTTAAGTATTTCTGACTTCTCCTTCAATGTACCCAGTATGTTCCAAAAGAGCAAAAGGATGATAGGACAGTTATTTTGATCTCATTTGTAAAGGCCTCTGTCCCAAGGGAATTGAAAGAGGAGTTCCTGAGAAGGAATGTTCATTCCTATCATTAAAATTATTTTTTCAGATCAACACAGGACCAGTCCCTGCAAATACATTCTATTTGCTGTGAAAATTAAAATATTATGCCACCCTCTTTCAAAATGTTTTGATAAAAGTATGACAGAAGTCTACTACATGCACAAAAATGCATATCTTTGAAATTTTTACCAATATTTTCTGTAAAAAGAAAATATCTCCCATAGTAATAAATTTTGTTACAGGTCTATTTACCAGCTACAGGAACTAATGTATGTTAAAATCTCGATCTTACTCTCATACAACTACGTCATGTAGCTAAACAAATGATCTGTTTTAAATAAAGCTAGTACGGCAGAAAACCACCTGAAATTTGACTCTACTTAGGAGAGGTGAAAAAAAAATCTCAACGTACCTGTCTTGGTGGCTTTTGAAAAAGCAGTTATATCCCTAAGAACTAAATTTTCACCAGACTGCTTTGTTTCCACTGCTTCAATTCTCAGGGACTTTTGTATGCTGTTATCTCCCCTTGTTCCTTCCACCCTTGGTATGTCAATGCCTTTCCAGTATTCTTGCTGCTCTCTTAACTGACTCCATCTCTGCCAAATGGTAGCTTCTATCATCCAACTTGGCTGGATCCTGAAAAAACAACAACAACAACAAAAAAAAAACAGTAGTTTGTACCAGAGTAGCCTCAGGAAATGGATCCTTGAGATAGTTTTCAGGTACAGGATTTCACATATACCTATTTGAGATACACACAGCTAATTACCTTGTTAAGGAGATATGTAGCACTGGTAATATATGACAATTGTGGCATCATTTGGGTTTCAAAAATCATGAGTTTATTTTAACAGAAATCTCATAAACATTTTTGTACAGCCATTTGACCCAAAATTTCAAACATCCCATTTTCCTCCAGGCATAAATCTTAATCAGTATATCTATCATGTAGCAGGTATGGAGAAGCTACTATTTTTGAAGAACTCTATTTCCTATTTTATTGAGATTAAAAAAATGCACAAGATAAAAGTCATCCAAACACACAGATATTCAAGTTTTAAAACTAAAGATAGGTAAAATACAGATAATTGTTAAGTCAAAATAGCAATATGCATAAACAGTATACTGCTGAATTTGTGTGCGTGTGTGTGCACGCACGCACAAGTGTGTTTCTCTTCATGATTCCTATGACTAGAGCTATCTTTGACAGGTTGAAAGTATACATTATTTATTCTTTTAAACATTTGGCTTAAACATATAAACTTCCTGATGATTAGGCATGTAGTTACATGGGGATAAGCAAAAGAGCAGAGCCCAAAGGCAAGGCTTGTAGGTAAGATAAGGAGAGTTAAGCTGTTTTGCAAGATAAGTTGGCAGCAGATGAATGTGTGTTAGGAGAAGAAGGATGAACCACGACAGCTGAACAGAAGATATGAACAGCCAATGAAATACTGAAAGGAATCTATCTCCCTTTGCTCAAATGTCATGATTAGCTTCCTATGTTCTTAAGAAGGAAAATGTAAGTCAAAATTAAGTTGAATAAAAGTAAAGTAAAAGTGATGCTAAAATACAGAAAAAGGGAAATCAGGTAAAGACAAATCTTAAAACATCAATATTTCTATATAATTGGAATTGTTATTCTATTTAAAGTTATAATTAATGTCTCATAGGGTCATAAGTTGAGAAAAAAAATTTTCAAAGAAAACATTAAATGCAATTGAAATGGGTTTATATGTACTCAATTTATGTATTTAAACATAAATATATACATATATAAATGTATACACATATGTATGTGTATTTTCATATGCATGTATATATAGATATGTGTGTATATACATAAATAAGTGTACACTTTGCACATATATACACATACGTATGTGTACATATTACACATATAAATATGTGTATAATTTTTACATGTATATGTACATATAACTATGTGTACATATGTGTGTATATATGCATATAACAGTTTTCCACTATATATAAGACCATAAGCTAAGCACTTTCGGTTGATTAAATGTAACAGTTGTTTTAAGAGGCTCTGACTCTAAACCCTAGTATCACTTTACAATTCTGTGTTCTGTGAGAATGCTTGAGATTCAGATTATTTATTATCCTACCTTATCATACTAAATGTAACCCAAGTAAAACTGTCTTCTTGCTCTTGTATTAAATCTAGTTTCAGCATATCTTCCAAGTAAAAAATGTGCCTTCTTTCAAAAGTACTGAAAACCCATAGAAATCTTTACCGATGTTTTCTCAGTACACTAAGGAAATGACATAACACATCACACATCATAACTCCTTAAAAAATATTATTAAACATTTTCTTTTATCACTCAAGTTCCACCCATCATGGCAGCCTCTTAGTTCTGTCTGATCTCTGCCTTACCTTCTCATTCAACCTTACCCATTGGCTTGCCCTTTCTGTCAAATCTACTTGTTTCTTCTATGTCTTTTCCTCTCTTTCTCTCTTACCTTTTCTCATATACAGATAAATGAGGTCTCAGCGAGTCAAATTCTGTTTACCTACCCAATAAGCTGCCCAGGCAAATAAAAACCTAGTAGTTGAGCAGAATAGTATTCTCCTTAGAAAATGATGTTCTGATTTCCTATTGTATAATTAACTACCCCCAAACTTAGTGGATTGAAACAATAATTAATTATACATTCCATGGACCAATATTTCAGACAGGGTTTGGCTAGGTGACTCTTAAGATTTGTGACTTACCACCTGGAGGCTACACAGTGATATTCTGCTAGTGTTTAGTGTAGTCTGAAGGGTCTAGGAAGTCTTTGCTTACATATACGTGGTTCCTCAGCAGCAATGGTTGGAAGACTCAGCTGTGCTTCAGTTCTCTACTTCTCATGGCCTCTTGATTTGTTCCATCTAGCTGGCAAGTCAGCTCCTTAAAGGTCAATTAAGAAATTTTAGGTCAAGTGTTTCTGGAGATTCAAGAGGCCTCTTACAACCTAGCTGCAATTTTTTTTTTAAAGTCATTTCTGCCTTATTCTATTGGTCAAACAAACCACTCAGATCAATACAATTCAGCATAAAAAGAATTGCACTTCATTATTCAATGGGAGGAATAGCAAAAACAAACAAACAAAAAAAACTATTTAAATTACCACAGAAGGTAAAGAAAAATGGGAGGAAATATTCACAGTTTAGTATGTTGTATCCCTTTTACACAATACACAGCATGAACTACCTGGAGATTTATAAAGCAAGAACGATTATATAGCATGTCTCACACATCAGGGTGAATGAATCAAGGAGAATGGAAAGGGAATAAAATGTTACGCTCCAAGATGAATAGAAGTGTTTTCATATTCTTAAAGTGAAGCAAACAGTGGATTGTGGTAGCATTACAAAAGTTAAAAACTGAAATCTAAAAGAAAGGCAACAAAAATATAAAGTTTATTTCCTTAGTACATTTTCAAAGCTAACTATCATATAAGCCCCACTTATAATTTAACATTTTCTAGTAACCACAATAAAACTCAAAATATGGGTGAAATTAATTTGACAAATGTATTTCATACAGCTCAATGTATTTAAGAATGTTATCTAGTCAGCATACCATCAATATAAAAATTATAGTCACTTTGCCTTTCTTCATAAAAAGTCTTTGAAATTTTGAGTAACTTCTGAATTGACAATACTCAAGAGTTCAAACTCACCGCAATTAAAGTGTTCATTAGCCACATACTGTTTATGATCACAGTATTGGTAAGAAACTTTTAACCATTGCTATTCAAAGTGATCCTTAAAGCAGCAACTTTGACATTACCTATCATGTTAGAAATGTAGAATGGTAGGCCCCACCTTCTACCTACTGAATCAAAATCTGCATTTTAATATGATTTCCAAATGACACCAAAGTTTGAGGAGCACATGTCCTTGCTTAAGCTGCCTTCTCTACCTGGAACCTGTACCTGGATCATTCTCCAGGTATTAGGCTGCTGGAGCAGCCACAACAAAAGGCTACTGGCTAGGTGGCTCAGACAACATGCTTGTGAGCAATTTATCAGTGTTCCAGAGGCTAGCAGTCCCAAGATCAAGGTTTCAGCGAGTTTAGTTTCTCCTGAGGCCTCTGTCTTTGGCTGGCAGATGCCCACATTCTCGCCAAGTTCTTACATAGCCTTTCTTCTCTATGTGAATGTACATTTGCTTTCTCTTTCTCTTTTCATAACAATGCCAGTCATACCAGTCATATTGAATTAAGACTTCACCCCAAAGACCTCATTTTACCTCGATCACTTCTTTAATACAAGCTGTTTCCAAACACAGTAACATTCTGAGGTGGCGGGGAAGACTTCAGCATCTGAATTTTGGGGGAAAATAATTTAGACCGTCGCAACCCCATAGTCACACACTCGTTTCTGGCCATTGTTGCTCCACTGTCACTACTTTCTCTTTCTGATCCTTGCCCAGGCTATATTATGTGCCTTTCACATAAAACTACTTTTATATCACCAACACTACATTCCACATTGCTTTATAATGCTACAGTTTAACCTCCTCTACCAAACCAGGCTTTTGAAGTGAGTGCTATTTCTTATTTTAGCAATACCCTCAGAACTTATCACAATGCCTGCCATGTGAAATAGGAATAATACAAACATATGTTTATGAATGAATAACCAATGAAAACTAGAAGAACATTAGTTAAATGCAAAGAAAAATATTTTTGGCAACTGCCCTCATCTCTTACATTTCCGTGGTGCTAGAGAAAGTGAAGCTTTTAGAAGGAAACGTCATTTCAGCTGAAAATCTTTATATGTATCAAAATTAATCATTTTGCTTTTGCTGTTTGCCTTTAACATGTAACTAGATCAAATGAGCACCTTTTAAACTTGCTCTATTGTCAGCAATATTTAATACTGCTAATCAGTCTCCATTCCTAACGTCCCGACTGTCGCAGACACCTCTGAGGGGCAATAAAATCTGTTTTTTCTCCTACCCCATTGTCTGTGGTTTTTCTTTTAGCATTACTTTAGCAAATTCTTCTCTACCCATCACTTGTAAATCTGGTCTTAGTCTCTGTTTTTCCATGCTACATTTTATTTCTGGACAATTTTATTAACTCTCCTATATCCTACCTATATTTTTACTGAAGATACATAACTGACTATAAGATTTTTATTTTTATTAATTTATAATTATATATAGTTATGGAATACATGTGATGTATTATACATGTGTATAATATGTAATCAAATCAGCATAGTTAGAATATGAATTATTTCAAATGTTTATATTTCTGTTGAGAACATTTCAAATCTACCAGCTGTTTTGATATATACAGTAAATTATTATTAACGATAGTCACCCTACCATGCTGGAAAACACCTAGAACTTATTTCTTCCAACTTTCTTTGTATATCTCTTGACCAGACTCTCTTGGTGTCCCCATCTCCCATCAGCTGCTTTGATATATACAGTAAATTGTGAACTATAATCACCCTACCATGCTAGAGAACACCAGAACATATTTCATCCTACTATATTTTTATACCTATTGACCAGCCTCTCTCGTTTTCTATCTCCTACACTTTCAAACCTCTAGTAATGATGATTCTATCTACCTCTACATGATCAACTTTATAGCTCCTACCTATGAGAGGGAGAATGCAATATGTGTGTTTCTGAGCCTCTCTCATTTCATTTAACATAATAATCTCCAGTTCCATCCATGTATTGCAAATGACAGGTTTCCATTCTCTTTTATAGTTGAATAGTGCCCCATTGTGTATTTATACCACTCATTTTAAAATTCATGTGTTCTTTCATGAACACTAAGACTGATTCCATATCTTAGCTATTGTGAATAGTACTGCAATAAACATGAACATGCAGATATATTTTCCACATACGGATTTTTAAATATATATCCAGGAATAAAATTGTTCATAGTGGTAACTCCAGTTTTGCCCTTTTTTCTCCTGGTTGATTTGGTTATTCATGATCTTCTGTGGTTCCATATAAACTTTAGGGTAGTTTTTTTGGTATGTGTGTGTGAAAGAAAACATTGCTGGTATGTTGACACAGATTGCACTGAATTTGTAGATTCTTTTGGAATTATGATCATTTTCACAATATTTTTAAAATAATGATAATGTGATACATTTCCATTTTTGTGATAACCTCTTCAGCATTTTTTATCAATCATTTATAGATTTTCTTGTGGGGCTTTTTTGCCTCTTGAGTGAATTTATTTCTAAGTATTTTGCTTCTTTGAATTAATTGTAAATGGAATTGCTTTCTTGATTTCCTTTTCTGCTAGTTCATTGTGGTATATAGAAATGCTACTAATTTTTGTGTTTTTGTATCTGGAAACTTTACTGAATTTGTTTATTAGTTCTAAAAGATTTTATGGTAGAGATTTTAAGATTTTTCTACATATTAGGTTATGTCTCTGCAAACACCGATAATTTGAGTTTCTCCTTTCCCATTTGGATGCACTTCCTTTCTTTCTTTTGCCTAATTGCTCTGGCTAGGACTTCCAGTGCTATTTTGAATAAAAATAATGAAAGAGGGCATTCTCGTCTTTTTTCAGTTCTTATATAAAAAAGCTGAAGGCTTTTCCTCCTTCAGCAAAATGTTAATTGAATGTTTTCATAATGCTAATTATCCTCTTTTCACTTCCAGATATGGAATGCCTTTAACATCTCTTGTAAGGGCAGTCTAGTGGTGTAAATTTTTCTGTTCTTGCTTCTCAGGGATGAAAGATATTTTTGCTTGCATATCCCACAGAACCCTCGAATTCAAACTGCACATATGTTAATTTATTGTTTTCTCTCCTTCCTTATCTTCAGTTATACCTACACTTTCTAAGTTTTTTTTTTTAATTTTGTATTGGTTTTTAGTATATAGGTTTACATAGACAGTTATAAAAGTGAAACTTAAAATTGATTTATCTTATATACATTACATGCATTTTCTTTCAGTTAATAGAAATGTCCCATAGAAAAACAACTTGGTAAGCAAACATTGAGAATACATTATTACACATTGCTTTTATATTGGTTATCATAATGTGGATTTCCATATACAGTTGCAAAAGGCAAATGTAAGAATGCTTTTTTATTTTTATATGTTTAATAGATAGAATTAAAGTTTTGGTACCTACATATATTGCATAGTGGTACGGACTTCCAGTGTAACAATTGCCTGAACATTGTGCATTGTACCCAGTAGGTAATTTCCAATCCCTTATCCCTTTCCTACCTTCCTTGCTTTTGGAGTCTCCAGTGTCTGTTATTGCACTCTCTATGTTCATTTGTACACATTGATTAGCTAGCACTTATAAGTGAGAACATGTGGTATTTGATTCTGTTTTTGTGTTCTTTTATTTAAAATAATGGCCTCCAGTTTTATCTGTGTTACTGCAAAAGATATAATTTATTCTTTTTGGCTGATAAGTAATATGTGGCATATGTATGCCACATATTATTTATCTGATTAT